>NW_026739147.1:0-4000 GCF_963082655.1 Stomoxys calcitrans | reverse complement strand
GCGTTGTATGCTACAGTATGATCCAAATCGGTCCATACCCTGACATGGCTGCCATATAAACCGATCTGGGATCTTGTGTTCTTGAGCCTCTAGAGAGCGCAATTCTCATCCGATTTGGCACAGATTTTGTACAACGGCTTCTCCCATAGCCTTCAACATACGTGTGCAATATGGTCTGAATCGATCTATAGCTTGACACAGCTCCCATATGAAGCGATCTCCCGATTTTGCTTCTTGAGCCCCGAATCGGACTATAACTTGATATAGCTCCACCTCCACTGTCCATATTCATTATTCTTTGTTGCCTAAAAAGAGATAGTGCGCAAAGAACTCCACGGATGCGATCCATGGTGGAGGGTATAAAAGATTCGGCCCGGCCGAACTAAGCACGCTCTTACTTGGTTTAATCTAATTTATTCTAATTTATTCTCACTCAACGACCATTTCCTTATTTATATCCAAATATGGGCTGGTCTGTCTCGTATTTAATTCAGATCCCGAAAACTTTTATACAATTCACAGTTTCAGAGTACTCGGGCAACAAATCCCCCTTTTATGGGAGTAGGACCCTAAATTGGGTCTTCAGATATGCTGGGGGTGTTTAGTTTTCCCCCTAGCAACGCCATGCTAATTGCGCAAAATTTGTTTTTTGAGTCAAATTTGTACTGTCTCCATGACTTGTAAAGGTTTTAAATTCGAAACTTCCATTTATTAAGCCAAGTTTTCCACATACAAAACTTTCCTTAATACATTAAAGGATTTCTAGGCGAGTGTACAAGTTGCAAACTTCGAAAGCTAACTAAAAGTAAATCCTGATTGAGAAATTATGCTGCTACTCTTGGCCTCTGCCACCTTGGAGGCCAAACTGGCTTACGTGGTTTACTAAGTTTTCATTACTTTGAAAATTCACCGAAGTGGAAGGAAATTGTCGATAACTACAATTTGTGGTACCATTAAATGGAACATCTTGAGTGGTGCACCAAAACGAAAATCTTCGTCCAAGCGACATGCACAGTACCGGGTAGGAAGTTTCCAAGCCATAAGAAAAAGCAACACCTTTTATAAAGCCGAAGTGTGAAGGAGTGTTATTTGAAACAACTTAGTAGGCCATAACGACAAGAGGCCTTAGGAAATTTCCAAAAAATATTGACAGTTCAGGGTAGCTGCCGAAATGTTAATAACTCAAAGGTACACATTTTCTATGTAAATTTTTTTTATCTCCAGCATCATAAGATGGGGGTCTGCTAATCTTATTATTCCATATGTAACACCGCGAAATATTGATGAGACCCCATAAAGCTGTTAAAAATACCACAGCGCACAGTGGAATGGGAAAAAAGTGGAAATAAGTCAATTATATTAGAACGGATAAAAATATATTCATAAAATTTTACTGGTTATAGATGCTTAAGTGAAAAAGGGCCCTAGAGCGCTCGAGAGCACATTGGTGGGCCTTGAAAATTGGTCACCTCTCCCTTACAAAATTTTGTTCGAGCTGCCGAAAGTATAGAACGATTTTCGAGTTACAAACTGATTTTATACCCACCACTAACGGAAAGGGGTATACTAATCAATTCAATCCGTTTGTAACACATCGAAATCATAGACCCCATAAGGAATACATATTCTTGATCGTCTCGACGTCCTGAGTCGATCCAGCTATGTCCGTCCATCCGTCCGTCTGTCGAAATCACGATAGGGGTCGAACGCGTAAAGCTAGCCGTTTGAAATTTTGCACAAATACTTAATATTGATATGGGTCATTAGAGATTGCAAATGAGCCATATGGGTTCAGATTTAGATATAGTTCCCATATAAACCGATCTCCTCTAAGCCGCAATTTTAACCGATTTGGCTGAAATTTTTCATGCGGTGTTCTGTTTCCACTTTCAACAACCGTGCCAAATTAGTCTATGACCTGATATAGCTCTCGGTATCTAGATCATCGTTGTTCGGTTCCTAGATGCATTAATTTTTGCTGATTTGATAGAAGATTGGTATGTACCTTAAAATTATGCCCTTCAACTAAATTTATTTTGTACTTGCTGACCCAGGCCCGCTCCGCTGCGTCTTCTTTTACTTTATATGCAACCAAATTTTCCTTGGAATTTTTTTTCGACAATTAAAGTGCTTTTAGTGAAATACAATGCTATACAAATAATATATCGCTTGACTAACAGTTTAACAATGTAGGTGCCTTCATCTGAATTCCATATGATCTTTATTTGTCTACGAATTTAAGTTTGGATGTAAGGTGTACTCCATTCTTAAAATACTTTATTTCAGCCCGATATTCTCATGATATCTGATTTAGGGGTATTTTCGGGGGTAAGGTGGTCCCCCAGACACTTGGCACTGAAAAAATATCACATCGTGCTCTTCTTTCAAATACCATTTATTTAAACCCCATATTGCCATTGGTTAAGGGGAGTTTACACGATGAGGCGTCTCCCAAACACATGGCCCCAAAATAGGTTGTCAAATTCGTTTTCTAATGGCAAATACCTTTCATTTGAGCCACATATTGGCATGGTCAAAATTTTTAACCTTTGGGGGTGTTTTGGGGGAGGGGTGATGCCCCAAATACTTGGTCCTACATTTGGATATCAAATTCGTATTCTACTCCCAAATACCTTTATTTGAGCCACATATTGCGAAGGTTAGTAAAAAATCGCTATTTATGGGGTATTTTGGGAAAGGGGTAGACCCCTAGAAAATTGGTCCCTAAAGTGGGTATTAATTCTTGCTCTACCCCCCAATACCTTCCATTTAAGCTCCACATTGACATGGTCGGTAAATATGCCTGATTTAGGTGTGTTTTGGGGATTGGAGTGGTCCCTCAAATACCAAGCCCATTAAAACTCCTCATTGCAAAAGTCAGCAAATATGGTGGTTTGGGGTATTGGCCTAAAAAAACTATAAATATTTAGTTCCACTCTCTTTAAGACCCAAATTTTCTTGGTGAGCAAATGCGCCCTATTTGGGAGTTGTTATGGTGATGGGACGTCCTCTAGACAGTTGGTCCCTAATGTTGATATCAAATACGTGGTCTACTCCCAAATACTTTTAATTTGAGCCCCATATTTTCATAGTCGGCAAACATGACCGGCTTGGAGCGTGTTTTGGGGGATGGGCGGCCACTCAATCAGTTGGCCTTGAAAATGTATATCGGATTCGTGTTCTACTCTAAAAATCCTTTTATTTAAGCCACATATTGCAATAGTCAGCCAATACTTTCTATTTGGGAGGTGTTGTGGGAGTGGGATGGCCCCATAGACACTTTTCCCGAATATTGATATCAGATTCGAGCTTAACACCCAAGGACCTTTCATTTGAGCCCCATATGGCTATGGTCGTAAATTTGTCCCCTTTGTTGGATGTTTTTGGGGAGAGGCGGTCCCAAACATTTTATCCCATATTTGGATATCAGATTCTAATTCTACACTCAAATACCTTTTATTTAAGCCCCATATTCCCATGGTCAGTAAATAAGTCCTGTTTGGGGGGTGTTTTGAGAAAGGGGTGGACCCCCAGAAACGTGGTTCCACATTTGGATATTAGATTCGTATTCTACTCGAAAATGCCTTTCATTTAAGTCCCATATTGCCGTGGTCGGCAAATATGTCCGATTTAGGGGTGGTTTGGGGGTTGGGGTGGTAACTCTAACACTTGGTCCGATAATTGGATATCATACACGGTTTCTTATCCTTAATACCATTCATTTGAGTTCCATATTTTCGTGATTGGTCTAAATATATGTTTGGTAGGTTTTGGACTGGGGCGGCCCCTCTAGGTACCCCATCCGAAATTTGGATACCAAATTTTGATTTTTAGGGCACTATATGGCACACAAAATTTCGCTTAAATCGCACCATCTATCTCCGAGATCTGATGTTTCAGAAAATTAGGGTAAGGTGGAGGGTTCGCCCTCCCCCCCCCCCCCCCCCTCAGATATCAAAAAATTCAGTACCCTTTTTTAACAACGGGATCATCATGCACC
>NW_026739146.1:0-66000 GCF_963082655.1 Stomoxys calcitrans | reverse complement strand
CTGTACCACATATGCCTGCAACAGTTTTTGTACTAGGGTGTTATGTAAACATGTTTTCAGTGGATAACATATAATACCTGCTATGCTTACTCATAATTTAAAATTTCAATCATTTATATTTATAAATATTTGCTATACCACACATATTACTAAACGCAATTGCGGTAAAGGAAATTAAAAAAATTCAAGTTGAAGTTAATAATTGGTTTCACGTTTATATAATTCCACAAATGCCTGGTATGCTTTCTCATAATTTTAAATTTAAATCATGGTGGTGAAGAAAATAACAAAGCTCAAACTCAAAAGTGCTGCTATAACATAAATTGAAAAGTTTTCTGTACTAGGGTGGTATAGTGGTTAACGTATGCAAATGCAATGCAACAATGTAAATGTGCCCATGAACATTCCATTAAGGAAGAGGGGCGAACAGGGTGGTTAACTTATATTTATTAATATTTGCTATACCACACATATTACTAAACCCAATTGCGGTAAAGGAAATTAAAAAAATTCAAGTTGAAGTTAAGAATTGATTACACTTTTATTGCAAAGAATGCGATAGTATAAATTGTAGAGTTTTTGTAATAGGATGTAACGATTATATTTAATTATACAACTACAAATATTTATATTTTCTATCGAGTTCAGCTTGCAGTCCCATGTATGAATTCCATGTGTTGTTTGTATAAATGAAGTATATACATTTTTATATATCCTTAATTCTTCAATCATCTCTTCAAAAAATTGTTTATGTTCCTTATCAATGTAGGAGTTGTATTCTTTTAATAGATATTTTATATTCGTTGATAATATCATTTTCTTTGAGAAGTTACCCCAACAAAATGAAAAAAGGAACTAATGTATACTTACATTACATAGCCTTATATATCCTAAATAAAGAAAAAACGATATGTTTTTATTTTATTTGCTTTATTTTAAAAAAACATTAATAAATTGACTTAATAAAATAACATTTTTTTCAGCACATCTATAATTAGGGTGTTGTTTATGATAACTACAAATTTTCATATGCAAATTATTTTTATAAAGATTACATATGTTTGAACAGTTAGCATCATCTAAATTTATTATATTTATATCTTCTTCTATTAATTGCTTTATCCATTTTTGTTTTTCACATCCTTTCACAAATATTGTTAGATTTTCTTGTTTTTTTATAAATTTATTTAAATAATCGTTAAATTCTTTAAAAATTATGTTACCATCATTCCATCTCAACCCATGAAAATGTTTCGTAAGCCAGTTATTTGTAATCTTTTCCTTTAATGATAAGGAAGAAAATTTGCAAGGGGGGTATATAATAAACTTTTTAATTGTCTGATTATGTTCAAAAATACAAATTTCCTTCGCAATAAATTTATTATTTAAGAAAAAACCTTGAACATCTATAATTATGAAATTGTTTTTAGACATTTTTACTCATCGGTTGTTAAAATTACAATGATTGTTTTTAACTGTATTGTAAATATTTTTATAATTTTTAATTATTTTCGCAGCAGCTGCCTCTCCCTTTCTTTTATCCATATCATAGAATATACAATTACATGTATCTGGACCACATTGTGCGTTATCATTTGACCAAACACAGCAGTCATAGTGGTTACCAAATTTACTTTCTTTACATTTTAAACTATCCACAAATTCCAGATGAGATTTTATATTAATTAATTTATTTTTATCTTCTTCGGAAACGATATTGGTAAATGTTTTTAAAAAATTATATATTTCTTTAATCATATTGCTTTTTTTCTTATTCCGGTGAGAACTACTGTATACTCATGTGTAACGTTTGCAAATAATCATTAACATCAAGCGTCCTGATATTTATACCATTTTCTTCCCTTTCAAATAATGGGTTAAATTCATTCGTACTTTGATTATATTTGTAATTATACTCAAATTTATTAGCATTATACTCAAAACAATAAATGTTGAGTTTGCGGTATGTGTAGTTACTGTAATAGCTACATATGAGTCTAATTTCTACATTTTCATATTTTAAGTTGAAATGACGGTAGAATACTGTAGAACTTTGAATGATCCCACCAATATTAGTTTCCTTTTCTATTAAGTCTTTTCTAAATACTTCAATGGCTTCATCAATAGTAAAAATTTTAGGTCTATCCGTTTGACTATTTCTCGGTGTTGTTGTTGTTGTTAGTGACTCATCGATTGTTGCATTATTTAATAATTGAATTGATAAATATACTCTTGCTCCTGTATTATTTGATAGTTTTATTCGAAATTCTATACGTTTACTAGTGTCACCATCAAAAATAGCATTTTGATTGGTATTATATCTATCATATTGATGATTTTGATTACATCTATTGTAAGGTATTGGATAGTATTGTTGTTGTTGTTGTTGAATACTAGGATATATTCTATATATGATAATTAAAACAACAACGTATATTAATTTATTTAAATACATACTACTATTCAATTCAATGTATATAAGAGAACTAATTGCTGTTTTCTAACTTATTTCCATTTTATATGTTTGAGTATAGTTCTCAATATCAGTTATTACAATATTTTCTAAATGTTTTTTGAGATCTTGAACTCGAACTTTCTCAATTTCACCATTACTTAAAATTCGTTCTTGTTCAATTTCACGATATTCAAAACAACTTATTTTTAGTTGACGTAACATGTAGTTACTATCATAAGTACAACGGATTGGTATATTTAAATCTTCATATTGTAAATTAAAATGACGATAAAAAGGTTCTGCAGCATCCAGTATACCACCAATATCTGCTTCTTTTGTAATTAACCTTTTGCGAAATGCTTCTATAGCTTCATCGACAGTAAAATATTTTTCTTCACTTTCTATAGGAATTATTGTAGTGGTGCTAGTTGATAAGTCTGCATCATCTGTTTCATTTTTTATATAAAAATCATCTCTGTTTTCTAATATTTCACTTTCTTTCATCATAACAAATGAAATATTTACTTTAAGAATATCTTTGTTTGGTAGTGTTAAATTAAATTCAACGGTTTTTGAATTTAAGTCGATTGTAGGATCAGATGTAATGGATAACGCTGAATCAGTTGTGGAATCAAATACAACTGGCAATGATAATGAATTATGAATTGTTACATGAAGTATAACAAAACAAAGTAATACCCAATATAATTTCATTATGTTAATTTATTATTTTCTTATATCTACACTATTGGAGGTGTGTTGGAGAGATACTAATTAATGTAGTATAAATACCCAACCTTATATATTCTATAAATGTAAAGCAAACACGAAATAAAAATTCTCTTTCTCTTCTCGACATTAATTCTCCCTCTCCCTCTTTATATTTATAATAATTCTACCTCTCCCTCTCCCTCTTTATATTTAAACAATAATTCTACCTCTCCCTCTTTACATTTAAACAACTCACCTATATATTAATTTTACATTATTAATAAAAAAAATCATTTTGTTTGTGTTTGTTTTTGCTTTTTATTTATTTTATGATTTCTATAGATAAAAAATATAGTTACATTTACAATAATTTTCTTACTTCATTTGTTAGAGGTATATATTCAAACATTTTATCATGAATAATTAAACAGTATAGAGATGTGTTCGGTGATATATTTTTAGATGTTTCCAATTCAATTCGTATATCGATGGGGCCAGTTTTTACTGTTTCATTTTGATGTGTTACATCAAGAACAATAATCGGTGCTTCACCCTTGAATTTTTCGCGCGTTAATAGAGGTTGCGGTTCACGTGTATAATAGCTTTGTTGAAATTTTATATACATATCATAAAGTAGGGCGAAACGGTTCCTATCAAACTTGAGGTTAAGATCATCATATGGATATGTATCAGAATTCAAATGAACCTTAATGTTTGTTATATCACAGTGAATAAATTTTTTTTCACTACTTTTGAATCCTAAAAGAAGAAAACGTGGTCGCTCATTTTCATTTGCAAGCTTAACATTCCATAAAACTTTTGTATTCGATGGAACTGCAGGATAATAATACATATCCCATGTTCTAAATGATATATTTAGTGGTTGACGGTTATTAATTACTTTAAGCATTTGCAGCTTGTATACATCAGCAAGTTGAATATGTGGAACTTTCCATGTAATATTTAAAATTGATAGTTTACAGGTTTCACTGGAAATGATAGATTTCAATACATTCGTATCATCTTTTGATCGCAATAAAATTAATTCATGTTTAGCATTAACTATAATTTTATCAAAATCTTCAGCAAATCCAAGAAGCATTTTCAGTGGAACACAAAAATTAAAATATCCACTCACAAGAGTAAGATCATCTGTATTAAATGGAGCCCATCCTGCGTTGACTAGATTTCGACTTTCGCTTTCATTTAATGATACATAATTTTTTATTTCTGTTGCTATACCCAAATGACGTGTACGATCAATTTCTATACCATTAAGTTCATATCTTATCTCATCAAATAAGTGTGCTATGCAATTGTTTAATAACTTTATCGATGCTGATACTGTAGAGTCCGCTTTTGTTGCAAAACCTTCAATGTATAAAAAACTCTCACCAGGAACGACATACAGGTCTTGGTTTTGAATGGAAATCCTAATTTCATCATTATTTTGAAATGATTGTAAATATGATATATAGCTGTGATACTCCTTTCTTATTATAGCATTATCAAATTGTGGTTTTTGTAAAACATTAATAATGTTACTCATTTTTAAACTCAACCCTTTATTATTTTAGTGTGAAACCCAAACTTTCCAGGAACTCTTGGTTAGTTTTACTTAAAATATTTCTCTTTTTCCTTTTTAATCCTTTATGTTTCCTGTTGTGGTGATGTGATATTTTAGTTGTGTATCCCTTCAAAGTTGATGGTTGAGTGATTGTTATATCCGCAAATACCTCCTTTTTGTTAAATATTATCATTCTTTAGATGGTTTCAAGTGTAATCTAATTGAAATTTTTTCCCCACGAAAGTTTATCAATTTTCCAGATTGATCAACAACTTTCAAAACAATGGTATTTATTGTGTTTGTATTAACAGGTAGATATATAACGTTAGTAGGATTTTCCGTGATTTTATATCCTGGGCTAACGACGAGTGAAAACTGATGAAGAGTGTGCGCTGACTTGTTGTTTATATAGGATCCTGTTACAATATTACACTCAATAACTATAGTGTTTACTTTTGTAATTTCTATCACTTTATCAGAATAGTGATCAACATTCGATTCAAGTACTCTTTTACTAAAACCTAATAATGAACCAATAGTGTTTTCTTTATCAAAATAAATTGGATCAAGCGTACTCTTCAGATATGTTTGAAGTGTATTGTAATTTGCTTTCATAATAAGATTTCCATTTTTTTTATTAAGCTTGCGATATTCATCCGTTATTAACTCAGATATATTCGAAAATTCATATGATCCAAGAGGAATAGTTATTTCATGTCCACCTATATGAAATTTATTGTTCTCTTCATCAACATTTGGTATTGAGTGATATGTATCAAAACTTATTAAACCGCAAACATAGCTTTGTTTCAAAATTATTGGTGGAAAGTAGTTGGCGACAAGTACTGATTTTTCATCATTTAAGGTTAATGTTATCGACATCTCTACGGTTGACGTTAGAATAAATGATTTATGTAATTGATTATTCTTTTATTGTGAAATATTATTAGCATTTATCCAAGAGTTATGCTCTGAAGAAAATCCTAACCATTTTACATAAAGTCTATTTCCTCTCCTTCTAATCACTTTTTCCACTAAATATGTGTGTGGAAATTTGGTTTTTGATAGCTCATATTCATAGAAACCACCTTCTATATCCCTTCCTTGATAGTCCTTAAGTATATATGTATTAGGATTTGTATTTTTAATAGATTTAACTGTAAATATTTCGGTAGTCCAATTTGGTGTATATCCTTTTTCAAAATGTTGTTTATATTTACTTATTCGCACATTATCATTGATTTTAAACTTTGGTCTTTTAAATACCTTGAGGTTGTTGTAGACTGAATCTAAAAGTGATTTCTCATTTAAGGAATTCACATCATTCGGCGACATTTTTATAGTTCGATGAAATGTGTTATTATATATATTAACTAGGTTTTTATATATATCAATCCATTTATAATTTCCACGAAAACTAAACTCTTTCCACATTTTTCCTTTCAGTGTTCTATTAAATCGTTCTATGATTGATGCTTTTAGAGTGCTGTATGTTGAATAATGATTTATATGATTTGTTTGCATAAGTTGAGAAAAATTGTTATTAAAAAACTCCTTTCCATCATCAGTTTGTAAATTTTTGGGTTTTCGACTACTTTGATTGAAAACTTTCTGCATAGCCTTTACTACACTTTGAGCTGTTTTATTTTTTATTGCTTCAACCCAAGCTTTTTTCGAGAATGTATCTATAACGGTTAAAAGATATCGATATCCGCTGTTAAAGTTCACATAACTACCCATTTCAACAAGATCCGCTTGCCACAAATCATCGATACCCTTCATAACCACTCGTCTCCTTCCAAAATTTTTTCGTGCTTGCTTGTGTAGTTCATTAACAATTTCTCTCTTATCCTGGTTAAGCTCCATATTGATGTTGTCGATTGAAGTAAAAATTGTTTTGTTTTGATGTTATATACCCTCTACTATATCTTATTTTTGATTTTAAATATTTAATTAAAATATTTATTTTTTCTAGTATATCCAATACTTTGAAAAAGAAAATCTTCGATGGAATCAAATCGGATATTTATTATTTTTAAAGTATCTTCAATAATTTTTTTCGTATCTTCAATATTATGATTTTTCAAAATATTCAAATTGGTACTCAAGTTGTTGTTAAATTGATCAATCACACTTTTTAGTTTAGTTAAATCACTGTTTATAGCTTCAATATGTTTTTTATTTTCTAGAACAATTTTTTCCACTTCAACCCATTTGAAAATATATTCTTTCATTTTTTCTATATGTATGTCTTCTTTTAGTTTGTTCTGTAATTCTTCGAATCTTCTAAGTATTTCATCTTGCTGATTTTTGATTTTATTTTCGATTTTATCTATTTTTTTTTTCAAAAATATTTTTGTTACAGCATCATCAGGATCAGAGGGAGCACTTAAATTAGTTATTTTCTTCCCATGAAAGTTTAAAGCATTGTTGTGAATAGTAATTCCAAGTGATCTACCTAAACTCAATTTTAGCATTGCATTGTTGACTTGGTTTTTACTTCCGCTCTCTCCAAATTTATTGATTGTATACATTTTTGATTTTTTTATTTAATAATATGTGCTTCTCGCAATTCTTCAACAATTGAAATAATTTCGTTTTTGTGATTGTTGTGACCAACACCTTCAGATGAAAGGAGCAATCTTAATCTGTCAACCAATTCGTTAGGGTCATCCCAATATATATAATTTGGTTTGTGATTGTCTAATGATTTCAAACTCAATCCATTACCTTTGGATATCCTATTTGAATTCACATCAAATAACCGTTTTATTATAAATTGATATTTATAAGCTTGAGTTCCCTTAATTTGTTCTCCTGGTGAATAATTTCTTTTATGAGCATTTGTTTTCATCAAAATATCCTTATATTGATTTAAATCCTTCTTTGTATAATGTTGAGGTTTAATGTGAAACATGAGTTGAAATAGTCCGGGAGACATTTTCCAAATAGATTCCCCAATTTGAATAGAGTTACATCCATTAAATTTTAATTGATTTTTTCCAAAATACATATTTCCATTTGTATCTATATGAAATCCATAAACTTTATCTAATTGTCTATTATCGATAAGTGTTTGTAGAACGTTGGGTAATGAAGATGCTACATTTATGTCTGATAGATTATCACTACTCAATTTTATTCGCTTTCTATCAATATTTAATTGCGTAACAGCTTTTCGTTTATTCAATTTTGATGAGATATCATTATTCAATTTTATACGTTTTCTATCAAGATTTAATTGTGAAACACCTTTCCGTTTATTCAAGTTTAATTGGTTGTTATTAATCAATTTTAAACGTTTTCTATCAGTATTTAATTGTGAGGGTCTTTTTCGTTTATTTATATTTATGATTTTGTTGTTAGTTAATTTTATACGTTTTTTATTAGTATTTAACTGAAATTCACATTTTCGTTTTGAAAATAGATGTGATTTTTTCATCCGCTTATTATCGTTATCGTCAAATAAACTGAGATTGTTATCATTAGATCGTTTTAATTTTTCTCTAAGCTCATTCCGATTCACTCCACATTTTTCTAGTGTATAATCTTTTCTCTTTAAATCAACTGGAATATTATAATTTTTTCTTATCCTTTTATTAGTGTTATTTTCATCTGATGAAAATTTTCGTTTTTGTGAAAATTTCTCTATATCCATCTGTTCTATTTCTGAATTATCTTCTTTATGTGTAGAATTTACTATATTCGGAAATATTGTTGATGAATGTTGATTATTATATCTTTCATTATCATTACTTGAGGTAATATCTCTCATTTGAAGTCCATTGCTAGACATATAGTCATCATCATCATTATAAATGTCTGATATAAAGCTATCATCATCATCATCATCATCCTTATTGTTTTTATCAAGTTTTCCATCGTCTTCATATTGTTTATTATAATCATAAATATTTTTATCATTATATTTATTAGAATACTGATTACTTTCTTTTTTGTTCTCATCTAGTTTTCCTATAATATCCTTCAAAGGTTTGGTTATTGGTTGAAATGTATCTTCTAATAGATTATCCCTATCTATTTGATTAAGTTTAATGTTTTTTAACTTTTCTTTCAATACTGCTCGTGTTTTTACAATTTCCTTCAACAAATTGTGTCTCTTCATGATTGGATAATTTATTTTTTATTTTTTTTGGTTATGTATCCATCTGCTTCCGATCTGCTTTACATCTGCTACCGATCTGCTTTATATCAGCTACCGATCTGCTTTATATCTGCTACCGATCTGCTTTCTTTCTGTCACCAATCTGCTCTCTATTCTGTTTATAATCTACATTATATCTGTTATCAATCTGATTTATATTATAACTGAATAAAACAATTGAATCCTTTGCGATATCGACCTTTATCAATGGGATCATCCTTGCTCACAATAAGAAATCCATATTTATCTTTCCAACATTCACTACAAAGCTTTAAAAAATCTTTAAATGTCATGTCACCCAAGACATGATCATTATATATATGTTTAATATTCATTTCATCTTGCTTAAATATGATAATCATGTTTGCATTATCACGTATTAAGTGTTTAGGAATCCTTGTATATGTTTGACATAAATAAAAACAATCAATGTGTTTATGTCTTCCCATACAAAAATAATCCCTTATAGTATTTTGTTTATCGCAAATTACATCATCAAATACCATTATAGAATGCATATTTGCTTTGGCTGGACTTATAACTTTTTCATTTTCAGAGAATGTGAATAGGTTTATTCCTTTGATTGGAGTAATCAATTTTTTTAAATATTGATATTTTGGTTGATATAAAGATTTAGAATATATATATATATTCCTGAATTTGAGGCCATTAGGGCTTTCTATGAGACTAATCATAACATTTGTTTTACCACAATTTGATGGGCCTACTATAAGGGCACGTATAGAATTTGGTAATAAAGTACTATGTACAATCCTTTTTTTCTGTGAACAGACATTATCAATGTTTTTCACAGCAATCTGTTTAGTTTGTTCTATTAAACGCATATTGCTAACTAAACTTTTTCAATATAAATTTAAGTATATATATACAAAAACTCTTATTTTCATTTAAATCGTGTACCCTATCACTACATAATCAAAAAAAAATTATGGTTATTAATTACAAGATTTATAATAAATGTAAACAGTCTGTTACTGGATTTGGATTGGTAAACAACTTAATTAATAATCTTCCGTTTGAAGTGCATTTACCTGGATATCAATTTTGTGGACCAGGAACTAAGTTAGCACAACGTTTAGCACAAGGAGACAAAGGAATAAATTTATTGGATTCAGCTTGTAGAGAACACGATATTGCATACTCACAAAATAAAGATATTCATTCTCGTCATCAAGCTGATAAAGTTTTAATAGAAAAAGCTTGGCAAAGAGTTAAATCAACAGATAGCAATTGGAAAGAACGAGCAAACGCTTGGTTAGTAACAAACTTACTTAAAGCAAAAGTTAAATTCGGACTCGGTATGACAACAAAAAGAAAAATGAAGAAAAAGCAATGTAAGCAAAAATTATTTGCATCGACAGTTAAGAATACTTTAAAAGTATTAAAAGATAAGAAACCTAACAATATATATGATGCTGTAAAAATTGCAAAAAACGTTGTACATTCAAGTTTTAAAAATAAAAAGAAGAGTAATATTGGTGTACCAAGAGTCATTCGAGTACCAAAAATTGGTGGATTTCTACCAATAGTTCCAATTTTAACTGCGTTATCAGCCCTTGGAGGTTTAGCAACTGGAGGATCGGCTATTGTAAAAGCAGTTAAGGATATCAAAAATGGGAAAGAACAATTAGCTGAAGCTACTCGTCATAACAGATATATGGAATCAATTGCTATGGGAAAAGGATTATATCTTAAACCTTATAAAAAAGGATATGGACTTTACTATAAACCAGCTCCAAAAAACTTCTAAGTAGATTACCCAATCGACCATTGACGGATATCGATTTGGTTAAGTACTGCAAGCCATTGAAACACTTTAGAGGGGTTTTTATGCGTGACTCATTACCAAACAAACCACTACGACAAGAATGTGGAATAGTTAATTTAGATACAACTAATGGGCCAGGAACACATTGGGTTGCCTATTACAAAAATTACAACTATAAGGAATATTTTGATAGTTTTGGTAATTTACAACCACCGTTGGAAATTATTAATTATTTAAAACCACCTATCGAATACAATTATAAACAAAAACAAAAATTTAATACTTACAATTGTGGTCATTTATGTATACAATTTCTCTTTAATAAATATAATATCTTGTGAAAAAAACAAAACAAACAAAACCATTTTTTTCTTTTAATTATTTTTTTATTTTATAGTGTCCCCAAGCATAGGTGTCAACACCATTTTCTCTTATAAATCTCTTATCATCTAAATAATTTAAAACTAATTTATGTATATGTTGTGTGTACAATTGATGAATTTTTGATCTAAAAACATACATAGAATCATAATAATTAATTTGTTCAAAAAGACATTTTTTAAAATCGTTGGTTGAAAGTTTTGCTGTAACACAATGTTTTACACCTTTTATTTTCTTTATTTCTTCATCTACTTTATCAATCTTAATTGAATACATTTTTGAACGTAAACCAATGAATTCCTTCATTATTTTTCCACCACATTCATCTTTCATCATTCCTAGAACTTTTTTGTTTTCTAACGGAAAATTATAAATATTATTAATTGGATACGCTGATGTATCAAAATATTTTGTGATATCACTTCGAATATCATCATAGAAATTTTTTGTTTTAATATCATAAATAAATGAATCGGTATCCATGTAATTTAGAGTAGTTGATTGATTAAACTTTATTTTCATATAATTATAATGAAAATCATACATTTTCCATTTCGATAGTTCTAAAACAGTAAATCCAATATATATTGGTTTATTATATTCAACATGCGATTTTTTCATTTGAATTACAACCATATCGTTAGATATTTTGAGTGAACTATGAAAATTAGGTTTAGCTATAAGAGCCCTCGCACCCAATTTTCTACCTTTACTCTCCCAGTTAGTTACAATTTTAATACATTTTCTTTTATCAACATTTTCCATCGTCTTGCCATAAACAGCATTATTTAATAATTTGAAAAAATTCTGTTCAAACAAATTTTTAGCTAAAGTTCTGTGATAGTTATTTAAATCAATATACTTTTGCAACCAATTCGTTTGTTTAAACTGAAGAATTCTATGTATTTTTTTTAAAACTAATCCATGTTTAATACACTGTTGAAGAGTTTTATAATGTATGATATAATTATTTTTATCATTTAAATTCAACACTAATTTAGATTGTCTCATAGAACCAAGTTTTTTATTTTCAGCGCAAAATGGTAGGTCATTGTGATAATCATGTAATGAGGATGGATATTCTAAGTCTACCTCTAATATATATCCTATCTCCGAATCTTCTTTGATATCATTCAAATTAAACATTTCAATATTTCCAACCCATTCAAAATTTTTGTAAGGTAGATACTGTGACATAGCATAACCATATAAATTATTAACATCTAAATAAATTAAAAAGTTTGAATCTTGACATGGATTATAATCACTTACATATATATTATTTGCAACTGAAAATCGTTTAGAACATTGAACAATCCCTCCTCTAATACCCTCAACAATAAAATTATACTTTTCAAAGTCAGTTAATAATTCTAGTTCTATTCCAGTTGTTTTTAACATTGCACTCCAATACAAACCAGGTGCTGTATAATATTGACATGGATCTAAATTATAAATTTTTTTACATACTTTTCTAAAATTTTCAAACACATCGCATAATAACAAAACATCAACTTTCAAATAAAGTAATAAGTAATCTTTTAAATTGTTACATTTAAATGTATTCCATACATTTTTAGCGTGTGTATAGTCATCCTCACTACAAACCTCATTAGTTAGCTTATTAAAAAAATTGGAAATAGGTGGTAAAGCGTTTTCTTCTAATCGTTCAGGAGAATCTAAATAGTCATAAGGAAATACACCTTTACGCTTCATTAAATTAAATTCACTATCGTTAACAAAAGTTGATTTAACAGCATTGAAATCTTCATCAGATAAATAACCCGCTAGCTTTTCTAAGCTAGATGCCATAAATTTACAAGAATCTAGAAAACGTATTTCAATACTCTTATTTGAATCTATATAAATTCTTTTCGATATAGAAATATAAAGTTCCTTATTTAATGGAAGAATATTTATATCACCAACTACAGAGGAGAGTTCTCTAACAAACAAATGAGAATCATATGCTGAAAGATTATGAAAAAATACTGGAACAAAATTTGCTATTTGATACTCTAAATTACAATTTTTATGAGCAGGTCCTCTGTATTCACCTGTCAAATGACAATGATCAGCTACTCTAACATCAGTATTTAAAAAAGACTTTTCACAAATATGACAAATCGGATGTTCCTTTTGGTATTGTAGTTGAATTGATGTTAAGGAATTCATTGGTTTTACTTTAGATAAATAATTGTTATAAATCCATACAATCTCTCCCACTAATGAGTTAAAAAAATGTTTTGTACAGTCTTCACCTGAATAAATTTTAATCTTGTCTAAATTTGAATCAAATGAACATTTGATATAATAACTGTATGCAAATGGAATATGTTTTTGAACTGATTTTACTTTACTTGAATTTTGTATCTCTAACGGTTGAAGAATGCACTCAAAATCAGCATAAATTGAGAATGGAATATCTAATTTATGTTTAAAATTCTTAAATTTAAGTATTTTATCTTTATCTGATGGCATTGTTGTCACCATCTTTTTACACTCACGTTTGTGTTTCTCTAGTCTACTACTTGAAGAAACATGAGTTAAGCAGGTGTTACAAAAATGAATCCTATTTTTATTCTTTGTTATAGAACTTCGCAACAATCTAAAAATATATATATTTTTTTAATAAATTAGTATTGTATTGTAATCAAAATAATATCTTATTATTTTTACCTTGATATATTTTTTATCCAGATGTAATGAAATTTATCATCCTCTTCTATTAGGAGAAGATTGATGTGAGTTGATTTCTCAGCTTCTGTAAAATAGTAAGGACCTATAATCTTAGCATCCTCTAAACCGAACACATTTATACTTATATCAGGATTCTGCAACTCAAAGACTCTGATTTTATTTATGGTAAGGGGAAATTCCATGTTTTCAAAATTTAATATTATATTATTTTCCAATGTTATAATGTGTGCCTTAATGTCCGTTACTTTGTAGTTGCTACATTTATGTGGTTTCTTTTCCTTTGGAAGTGGATTTAATGCTGATATTATTGCCCATTTAAAACAATAGACATCATTGTTTTGCACATTGATGCAAGCCTTTTTATTCCTTATTTTGGGAGGAAGATTTATGTATTGAGATCCTCTCAAACATGTATATTTGTTGATGTTGATCTCTAGATGTTTTATTTCGATTAAAGTCCATCCACTATCTCGTTCTTGGAATTCACTCATTTTTTTAATTATTTCATTACAATTTTCAATATAATGATTTAAAATTTCTTCCAGTGTACTTGAGGGAGATAGTACCAACATTTTTGTGTGATGTGTAAATAAACTAATTTCATCTTCCGCTTTCTCTTTCATCAAAATATAATTACAATGTAGTGTACAATTATATTTAATAGATTCATGCTTTTGCAACGCCTTTTGAATTATATTGATTACTTTTTCTTGAATTGATTTGAAAAAGTTTTCGGGTATCAAGTTATTGATCTCACTATTTTTTATTTTATAACTTTCTATTCGATTTTGAAAGCTAGATCCAAAGCAAGACACATCCTTATCTAACCATTTTACACACTTATCGATGTGTGTGTTAGTGCTGATATGATTCTTCCACTGATTTTTTGGAATAGCTAAATTGCAATTTTCACAGTATACCGTTTTTTCCTCTTTTTTTTCATTGTGGTCCATTGACTTCATATGCTTTAAAAGCTCTGGATAAGTACTAAAATTCTGATTACATTTCACACACTCAATTGAATGTTGTAAACGCAAATGACGATTCAAAGATTGATTATGTTCGTAAGTTTTCTCACAAATATTACATACAAATTCTCTCATTTTTATAACAATAATTTTGAATTTGATTAAATAAATGATTTTTAATATAATGATTACAATATGAAACCGTTTGCCCTTTTTATACGAAAACAAATATAATTTTTTACTCTTGTTCTTCCTGGGAAAAAATAGAACTACACTGACCACAATTATTTCATCACACTCCAGTGTGGTGGTCACACAACATTCAACATTAATCATAAACTCTCACACTCAAACCAAACTATAGCCTGCGGTCAGCAATCTACATCACCCACCCTCCAACACTAGTTGAAGTTGGGCGATGAGTCATCATCGAAATCTGCCACTGCGCCCTGCGATCTGCGCCCTGCGATCTGCGCCCTAATGTCCGTCCACACATTTCAACCGGCGGCCCGCCATCTGACCACATACCCCCCTGCGGTCGCCACCTGCGCTACGATCGGCTGCGGTTGGGTGCGGTTATCACGTCATCAATGGGGTGGGGTGGGGTGCGGTTATGACGTCATCAATGGGGTGGGGTGGGGTTTGGGGTTTGGGGTGGGGTGGGGTTTGGGGTGGGGTGGGGTTATGACGTCATCGATGACTCATACTCTCGATGCTCAAAGTTCCAGAACCCCCTTATATATACTACTAATATATTTGATTGAATTAATTTTTTCCCCAAAATTCATTGTTCAAAATAATAGGAGTATTGATACATAACCTAATGCTTTTAAAACAAATGACACAAAGGCTGAAAGTTAGTTTATAAAATTTAAATTTTTTCCGTGCCTAGATTAATGGCCTATTTTTTGACGTATTCGGCACATCTTTGATGCATGGAGTCTCAATAAGATCCTGACATCGCTTTAAAGGGTGATCATGGGATAGCTTTAAAAGGATTTTGTGCCTGGCATTATGCAATGCGTTCATAGCTTTTCCGCATTTGGCATTCGGTTCTCTGTAACATAATTTCAATGTCCACCCATAAATGTTCAATGGGATTGACGACAAGAGGCTGAGTAGGTCACAGCTTAATCTGAAACCCATTAACTTGAAACCACCCCTTGCCAATTTCCGGTCATTTTATTGTTAGAGTACCAATATCTGAAGCACACGTCTGCCTAGACCCTGTTCCACCAAATATTACATGTATACATTTGTTAGTCCACAATATGTTCCTCCAGTTTTAAATCGGTAAATTCATATGTCCTTTAGCGAACTTAAAGTGAGCAACTGTATACTTCTTGATCAACAATGGTACCATTATTGGACATTTTGCGCATAAGTTATTTTCCAACAAACGTTTGCGAATAGTGGGATTAACATCAGTCCCCTTCGAATCTTTTTTGAAGGCGCAGTAAGGCTCACATTGCTATATTATACAATCGACGGTCTTCAATAGTTGATGTTTTACGTATATGTCTGAGTGTTGCGGCCATTTTCAATACGATGAGGAATTGGCAATCGTTTGATCATAGCATACATATATTTCTTAAATTTTTCGGTATATTTTCCATAGAACACGATTTTTTTATACCCACCACCGAAGGATGGGGGTATATTCATTTTGTCATTCCGTTTGCAACACATCGAAATATCCATTTCCGACCCTATAAAGTATATATATTTCTGATCAGCGTAAAAATCTAAGACGATGTAGCCATGTCCGTCCGTCTGTCTGTTGAAATCACGCTAAAGTCTTTAAAAATAGAGATATTGAGCTGAAATTCTTTTTTTGTGCATAAGCAGGTTAAGTTCGAAGATGGGCTATATCGGACTATATCTTGATATAGCCCCCATATAGACCGATCCGCCGATTAAGGGTCTTAGGCCAATAAAAGCCACATTTATTATCCGATTTTGCTGAAATTTGGGACAGTGAGTTGTCTTAGGCCCTTCGACTTTCTTCGTTAAATTGGCCCAGATCGGTTCAGATTTGGATATAGCTGCCATATAGACCGATCCTCCGGTTAAGGGTTTTAGGCCCACAAAAGCCACATTTATTGTCCGATTTGAATGAAATTCGGGACAGTGAATTGTGTAAGGCCCATCGACATCCTTCGTTAATTTGGCTCAGATCGGTCCTGATTTGGATATAGCTGCCATATAGATCGATCCTCCGATTTATGGTGTAAGGCCCATAAAAGCCACATTCATTATCCGATTTTGCTGAAATTTGGGACAATGAGTTGTGTTAGGCCCTTTGACATATTTCTTCAATTTGGTCCAGATCGGTTCAGATTTAGATATAGCTGCCATATAGACCGACTTCTTGATTTATGGTTTTGGGCCCATAAAATGCTCATTTATTGTCTGATGTCGCCGAAATTTGGAACAGTGAGTTAAGTTAAGCCCCTTGACATACTTCTGCAATATCGCACATATCGGTCCAGATTTGGATATAGCTGCCATATAGACCGATATCTAGGTTTTAGGTTTTGGGGCGATAAAAGACGCATTTATTGTCCGATGTCGCTGAAATTTGACACAGTGAGTTTGGTTAGGCTCTTCGACATCCTTCTTCAATTTTTCCCAGATCGGTCCAGATTTGCATATAGCTGCCATATAGACCGATCTCTCGATTTAAGGTTTAGGGCCCACAAAAGAGGCATTTATTGTCCGATTTCGCCGAAATTGCTGGGACAGTGCTTTGTGTTAGGCTTTTCGACATGTTTATACAACTTTGCCCAAATCGGTCCAGATTTGGATATAGCTGCCATGTAGACCGATATCTCTATTTAAAGTCTTGGCCCCATAAAAGACGCATTTATAATCCGATTTCACTGAAATTTGACACAGTGACTTATGTTCGGCTTTTCGACATCGTGTCGTATATAGTTCAGATTGGTATGAGGTGTAAAATCTTCACTGAATTTTGATGAAAGGTGGTTAACATATATACCCGAGGTGGTGGGTATCCAAAGTTCGGCCCGGCCGAACTTAATGCCTTTTTACTTGTTTAAGCTCCAAAAGGTTAAGAATCAGGTAGCTATAAAGATATTCAGGGCTTGGGGATCGTTCAGATCCACACAAATTTTTTTTTTTTGTATTGGTTATGTACATTCAAAATCATATTTTAAAACTACCACTTGGGTTATCACATTTTTAAAGGTCCGCGTGTCCTCCAGTGTCTATCCCAATTTGAAGGTATAAAGTGTACTCTAATACCAAAGACCTATTATTGCTGTCCTATTCTATCCTGATCGGCCTTCATATATTATTTCTAATTTATTTTTTTGGGTAGGATAGGGGAGGGAGATTGCCCTCTAACACATACTTTCATTTGAGTACAATATATTCTCGGTCGTCCTACATGACAGTTTGGTGTTGTTTTTAAATGGGGAGGGGGGCTCGCTCCCCCCGACGATAAGACCCAGAAGACAATTTATTCTGTCCTATATTGTTGTTATATACATGTCCTGCTGCATGCCTGGACGTGACCCAGATTCTTGAATCCTGATATCAATATTAGATTCGAACTCTACTGACATAGATCTTTCTTTTAATTCACATATTATCCCGCTCGAACAACACGTCCTATTGAAGGGTATTTAGTGGATGGGCCAGTCCCAGAATCTACCCCAAATATGTATACCAGATTCGTAGTCAAATCCCAAAGACCTTTTATTTGATACCTATTTTGTGACGTTTGTAAAGCTTCTGTCAACAAACTGACTCTTTTTATTATATTTTTCAAACAAACAACATTAAAGGAACAAGCTAGTCTACTTAGTTTCATCAAAAGTTTCTTATAAATACGAGTATAACAAGTTATCATATTACAGTTCGGCCAACCTGACAATATGATTGCCCACAATCATGATATAAAAATTGTGTATATTATATAAGTGTGACCAATAACATAAATCTATAACCTAGATGTCAACCATTTCCGAAGTCGCTTTGCTTCAATTATACCCTTATATGGGATCTGTGTCAGTTGACAATTGTCAACATCTCTCACAACGTAGCGATCATTATCTAATACTTTTTCAATAATGTAGGGACCACGATATTTTTCACAAAATTTCTTATTCTTCCCAACTGTATTGTCAATATTCATAATAACAACATAATCACCCTCATCGTAACGTTTTGCCGGTTCATGATGTTTGGAAAAGTATAATTCGTTGTAGTTCTGAGATCGCTGTATAGAATTCAATGCCTTAACCCTCATATCCCTCAAATTTAGTTTCTCCTCATTACCCATTTTCTCATCTAGATATTCCGACAGCTTATCTACCACCACCCCTCGTTGATTCGTTCCAAAGAGTAACTTCGCTGGGGTTTCCTTTGTAGAACTGTGAACACAGTTATTGATAGCATATTCCACCTGGGACAATTTCAATGACCAATCGGAATGATCTATTGGGTCACTCAATTTGCTCAACATGGACTTAATAATACGATTTACACGCTCAACCTGCCCATTTGCTTGTGGAGAGGCAACCGCCACCTTAACATGATCAAAATGAATTCAGAAAACTCCAATGACGTAAAACATGATCCTCTGTCCGAGATTAGGCGTCTTGGTCTACTGTAATAACTAAAATACTTTTCGAGAGAACAACAAACCTCCTTAGTGCTCGTCGAATTTACAGGATAAAGTCGAACAAAATTCCCTATGATTCCTTGGCATTGGTATTTGTTTCACAGATCGCAAGTGATTTTCTGTCGGCCGTATACCTTTTGGGCTGATTAAGTATCCTAAATACTCTAAACTCTGATAACCAAATTCTCATTTAGTTAACTTGATACGTAATCCGTACTCAAAAGCACGTCCAAGTACAACCGCCAATGTCTGAACATGAGAATCGAAATCAGAGGATGCAATCAATATGTCATCCATATATATAACCACTCTATGGTCCTCTATTAAGTCGCGAAATATACCATTTATAAAGCGTTGAAAGTTTGCTGGAGCATTCTTTAAACCAAATGGCATCTTCAAATACTCGTACTGTCCAAATGGGGTTACAAATGAAGTGTATGGAATTGAATCATTATGCATTTCTATGTTGAAAAATCCATCCTTCAAATCCATGAGGCTAAACCATTTTTTGCCTGATATGCTCTCAATACAGTCCTCGATGAGGGGTAAAGGAAAGTTATCCCTAATAGTCTTTTTGTTTAACGCTCGATAATCGACACACATCCGCGTTTCCCCTGTCTTTTTCTTTACCAACACAATTGCTGACGTGTATGGAGAATTGCTGTAACGTATTATTTTCCTTTCTAACAAATCACTAACAATCTTCTCCGTTTCCTCACGATCACGAACCGACAATCTACGGGGAGAGCAGTGTATTGGAATATCATCAGATAATTTAATCTGCATCCTATAATCAGATGACTTTTTATCAATTCCCTTTGGAGTTATATAACGATTATGAATAAGATCTTCTAAAGTCTTCTTCTGGAATGAATTTAACAAAGGATTTAGATCAATATCGTCCGTACGTATCACTTGGGAATTCACAGGACTATCATAAGAATTGCTTATCGTAGATGGTGTAGACACCGAGGTTATATTATTATTGTCATTTATTTTTCTTGTGTATTCAAATACTTCTATATCATTCGTAGTTTCCTTGACTTGAAGTAATTTTACATTAAATGCATGCATAAAGTTCCGTCCAAGAATCATTGGAACATGAATGCTCTCGTTCGGAACAACAAGTAATTCTATTTGTTTAGACGATTTTTTAAATTTTATTAAACAAGAAATATTTCCATATATTTTCAAAGGGGAATTGCCAACTCCAACATACGAAGTTGGTATTAAATTCTTCGAACGTATCACACCAGTCGGTAATAAAGACATCTTAACCAAACTAATTGGGCTACCGGAATCGATCAAGCACGAAATATTCGCAGAATTAGTATATTTGGATCCACAAGAATATTTAAAGGCCACACTTACCATTTGTGTTGTGTCTACAATATCATTACTACAAAATATGGGAGCAGTAACATTCATCCTTTTAGGACAATCCTTGTAAAAATGTCCCATTTGGAAACAATGGAAACAAGATCCCGGTGGACGTCGAGGCTTATTGCAGGTGTTCTTCATATGTCCAAATTGAGAGCAATTGAAACATCGTATGCCTTTAGTATTGTCACGGCCTTCTTTATGAGTACTGACTGTTTTTGACCTGCGTTTCTCGTATCTATCTATTCCATGCATCAATTCTTGTAATGAGTTTGATCCGTATAGAATGGATATGTTGTTGGTTTTATCTTCCATTCCGTCTATTATAATGTCAACCAGTTCTTGCTCGTTGATTTCGCCTTCTGCTGCAATAGTTTGCATTGCTACTATATAGGCAATACACGGCTCTGTTGGCTTCAACTTGCGCAAACGCAATTTTTGATAAACTTCTTCTTGCGTTACCGTTCTCTTGAAAATGTCTAAGAGCGATCTCTTCAACTCCTTATATTCTTTATAATTTGAATTTTCCATGAACTCTCGCGCAGTTCCAACCAGCAAATATCTTAAGCACATATATTTTTCTTGGTCAGTCATATTTATAGTGTAGCTTTCAAAAGAGTTTATCCATTTTTCAATATTTCGTCCATCATTAACAGAAAATTTCGGAACCATCATAGAGAGCTCGTCATAATTGATATTTGTAGAAACCTTTTTTCCACCGTTTTCTAAAGATTCAATTTGGTTTCGAAGAGCCAACATTTCTTGCTTCAATCTCAAAACTCTAATTTCACTCTCTAGTTCATCAGCTTCACGGGATAAAACGCTTGAACGAATGAAAGGGTCTGTTACCTGTGATGGAACAGAAGGTCTAGAAAATTGTCCTCGAAGTAAGTTTGCAGGAACGGAAACTGAGGAATAATTGACGGAGGGTACGGAAGAAACAACACAAGAAGATACGGAAGGAGGTACGGAAGTTTGTGTTTGCGGAAGAACATCACAGGACACGCCAATTGCTCTATTGTTAAAAGCGACACCCAATGTATTTGTATTCATTAAATCGGAAATAACTGATGAAGTCCGGGCGGCAGAAACAGAAGCAGCAGTCCCTGAAGTACCAGGAAATTGTCTTTGAACTGTATTTACAGGAACGGAAGCAGAAGAATTATAGACGGAAGGTACGGAAGAAATTACGGAAGGAGGCACTGAAGTCTATGTTTGCCGAAGATTTGCTCAGGATACGCCAATTTCGCTGTTATTAAAAGCGACACTCAATGTATTTCTAGATATTAAATCGGTTGAAGTCCGTGCGGCAGAAAAACAAGCGGCAGTTCCAAGAACCAATTCAGTTTGATTTGTGGACTCACCATTACATTGAAATGACTGAAGCAAATTTTCAGGATCGGCAGTTGCGGAATTAATAACGGGAGTTTCATTCAAAATATTGGATGACATTGTAGTGACAGTTACAGATGAATTCCCAGCAGAATCAGAAGAAACCACATTTCCAGAAGGCAATTCAGTCTGCTTTGATGGACCACCGTTAACTTGCAAAGAATCATATAATGTTCTCAATTGTGCAATTGACGCTGTTTCTGGAAATTCCACATTTGAATCTTTCAAAGCTGAAAGAATTCTTTCTCGAGTAGGGCGTGAATCCATATTTAAAAAAAAAAAAAAAAATTTTTTTTTTTGAGTCTTCTTTTTTTATTTATTTTTTTTTTGGGAACCCCACACCTGAATTGTAAAGCTTCTGTCAACAAACTGACTCTTTTTATTATATTTTTCAAACAAACAACATTAAAGGAACAAGCTAGTCTACTTAGTTTCATCAAAAGTTTCTTATAAATACGAGTATAACAAGTTATCATATTACACGTTGGACATTCACACCCGTTTACAATGTTTTGGTGTTGGGGAGGCCTCGTAGAGACCTTGGAACAAATTCTTATAACAGAAGTGTACTTAACATCCAAACACCTTTCATTTGATATCCATATTGTCCCAATTGGTAAATAATCCCTCCTGGGGGGTTTTGGCAGGTGGGGAGGCGCTTTAGATACAAAGTATAATACATTTTTATATCAAATTCTTACTCTACTTTAAATACTTTTCGTTTGATATCCACAATGTACCAATTGATAAAAATGGCCAGTTGAGGCGATTTGGGGGGTGGGGAGGCCCCTTAGACCCCAAGAAATAAATTTTTATGTCAGATTTGTACTCTACTTGTAAATACCTTTCAATTGATACCTAAGTTGCCCAAAGCGGTGAAAGCGCCCTGTTGGGGTTTTTTTGGGTGGTTTCACGAAAATCGGTTCAGCCGTTATTGAGTCTATACGGAATAGACAAACAAACTAAAAAACAAATTAACAAACAAAGCGCAACAATTTAATTTTTGTATAATATATAACTCCACGTACATTCATTATCCAATTTTTATACCCACCACCGAAGGATGGGGGTATAAAATGCAACACATCGCAATATCCATTTCCGACCCTATGAAGTATATATATTACTGATCAACGTAAAAATCTAAGACCATCTAGCCATGCCCGTCCGTCTGTCCCTCTGTCTGCTGAAATCAAGCTACAGTCTTTAAAAATCGAGATATTGAGCTTAAACTTTGAACATATTCTTTTTTTGTCCATAAGCAGGCTAAGTTCGAAGATGGGCTATATCGGACTATATCTTGATATAGCCCCCATATAGACCGATCCGCCGATTTAGAGTCTTAGACCCATAAAAGCCACCTTTATTATCCGATTTTGCTGATAATTGGGACAGTGAGATTTGTTAGGCCCTTCGCCATCCTTCATGAATTTGGAACAGATCGGTTTAGATTTGGATATAGCTGCCGTGTAGACCGATCCGCCGATTTAGGGTCTTAGGCCCATAAAAGCCACATTTATCATCCGATTTTGTTGAAATTTGGGACAGTGAGTTGTATAAGGCCTTTCGACATCCTTCTTCGACATCCCAGATCGGTTCAGATTTGGATATAGCCCCCATATAGACCGATCCTCCGATTTAGGGTCTTAGGCCCATAAAAGCCATATTTATTATCCGATTTTGCGGAAATTTGGAACAGTGAGTTGTGTTAGGCCCATGTAGATAGGTCTATATGGATATAGCTGCCATATAGACCGATCTCTCGATTTATGGTTTTGGGCCCATAAAAGGCGTATTTATTTTCCGATGTCGTCGAAATTTGGGACAGTAAATTGTGTTAGAAACTTCGACATCCTTCTTCTTGGTCCAAATCGGTCCAGATTTGAATATAGCTGCCACATTGACCGATCTCTCGATTTTAGGTTTTGGGCCCATAAAAGGCGCATTTATTGTACGATGTCGAAGAAATTTGGGACAGTGAGTTAAGTTAAGCCCCTCGACTAAGATCGATCAAGATTTGCATATAGCTGACATATATATCGAACTCTCGATTTAAGGTTTGAAATTTAACACTGTAGCTTATGGTTTAGAACGGTTTATTTTTAGATATAGCTATTAAAAAGATCAATATATTGTAATATACAATTGAACAATGACTTTTACTTATTGGTATTTTCTCCAAATCGGACCATATTTCGATATAACTGCAGTGGGGCATAAGGTGTGCATTTTCAATGGCTTTGATGAAAGGTGGTTTACATATATACCCAAGGTGGTGGGTATCCAAAGTTCGGCCCGGCCGAACTTAACGCCTTTTTATTTTACTTGTCGTTTATGGAACAGTAACAAGCCCATTTATCAACAAATATTCTCGAAAACTGGACTTCTTTTAATCTCATTTGGACTTTTCTCCACTTTGGTTAGGGTTTCTAAAAGTCACGATGTTAATTGTTGGTATTCTTTTGTTAAGTATTATCATTGTGGGAAAATGACTTTTTTGTGCGACTTTTTTAAGAACAATCGACTTTTTGTGCGACCTTTTCAAAATTCTCAACGGAAACTTTGAATTCATATGAAACAACTTTAATAAATGAAGTATGTTATCATTGAGATTTCTGTAGTGTTTGAAAAAAGGAATCGCGAAAAACATGTGTTTTCAACTGTGAAAACAAACCTTATATCAGCCTTTACAATGATTTTGAGGTTAAAAGCATCATGGAGCGAATATCATCCCCGATCATGATATTAGCGACAAGCATCATCATACGATCAGGAAAAATCGCTAAATCCGAAAAAACCTAAGAAATAATAAACGAAAACAGTTAACCAAAAATTTCACTTTCACAAAAGGTCTACGTACTTAGTGCTCGGTTGGGGCGCCAACGTAGCTGCTACCGCCACAGCAACAGTTAGCAAGGAATAGAAACAACATTTTTGTAACAGCCGCGTTTGTTGCCTGCAACATACGGTACTGTTGATGCCAATTCATTTGAACGCTTCGAAACTTTACAAAAGGGGCGGGGGTAAGTCTTTTGTGTTTGTCAATAACATGCAACACGCCACAAATGCCAGGCAGCCACCAGCCTCAGCCAGCACGGTAGTTGCAAGGTACTAAATTGGTACCCCAGCCATGGACAGAGCCAACCAGACAAATACATGGACTTACAGACAGACGAAACTCTTAACTGTTTTGGTCTTGCAGGCATGGGCTTCCCAAAGGCTATGCAGGTGGCTGACTACATGGCTGGCATGGTTGACTGGCCTCCTCAATGGTAGGCTATTAGCTCAATGACGCGATGTATGTATGTTTGTGTTGAATGCTTCAAGTGCTTTGGCTGGGTGCCTTGTCTGCTGGTTTATTTTGGGGTCTCTAACATTTTCTTAAGACTTTATAGCATCAGCCCCAATAAACTTAAACAAGTTTGATAAATAAATGTCCGACACCATACAACCCACCTCCAACATCCATTGCTCTGTGCGAACGATATTGCGATTTCGTTGATGATGATGATTATGATCGTCACCTCTCCTTTGATGTTAGAGTAATTTGGAATAGCTGCTATTTCTCCATCTTGATCGTTGTCATCTTCATCGTCAATAACATCGCTATTTTGTTTTAGTTATTAAACAAAATTTTAACTGCATAAACATTTAATATGACTATATGAGGAGGGCAATATTTTCCATTATTGGCAATTTCAATGTCGTCTGAACTGAACTGTTTCATTGGTTTTTGAATTATTTGGAAAAATGTTCGTTATACCAAAACAAGAAAAAATGGCATTTAGTTGGATGAGCCAAATGTTTGTATATACACCGAACGAAAATTTGATACCAATGGTGTTGATAGTAATGTAATACCAAAACACTACCGTATGGTATGGATGATGCAAAGCATTACAAATACCGTACGGTATTGTTTTGGTATTAGTTCACGGTGTTGCTCTACTATCAATACGATTTTCTTTCGGTGTACACCGGTTGATAAATGCGCTATCAAAGACTCTAGAAGTGAAAATTGGGCGAAACGTGTTTGCATATAGGAACTATGTCTGCCAAATTTCGTATGGATCGGTTGACATTTCGAAATATACACATTTATCGGCGTGCTTCCCGTTCATTCATCTTTTTTTTTTATAACCACCACCGTAGGATAGGGGGTATATTCATTTAGTCATTCCGTTTGCAATACAACGAAATATTAATTTCCGACCTTACAAAGTATATATATTTCGGCTCGTCTTAAAATTCTAAGACGATTTAACGATGCCCGTGTGTCTGCCCGTCCGTCTGTTGTAATCACTCTAGAGCCTTCAAAAATTGAGATATTGAGCTGAACTTTGGCACATATACGTCTTTTTGACGCTGGTTAAGTTGTTAAACGGGCCAAATTGGACCATATTTGGATATAGCTGCTATATAGACCAATTTTTCGATAAAGGATCTAATGTCCATAAAAACTTTATTTTTCATCCGATTTTGCTGAAATTTAAGACAGTGGGTAGTATAAGGCTTCCCGACATCTGACGTAAATATGGTTTAGATCGGACTATATTTAGATATAGATGTCATATAGAGCGATCTCCCGATAAAGGGCCTGAATCCCATAAAAGCTTTATTTATTGCCCGATTTCGCTGAAATTTAAAACAATCGGTTATTTAAGCCTTCCGACATCTGACCCAAATATGTATATAATCGGACTATATTTAAATATAGCTGCCATATGGACCAATCTGCCGATAAGGGGTCTGAAGCCAATAAAAGGTTTATTTATTACCCGATTTCGCTAAAATTTTAAACAGTGGGTAGGTTAAGACCTCCCAATATCCTACCTTAATATGGTTCTGGTCGGACTATATTTAGATATAGCTGCTATATAGACCAATCTGCCGATAAGGGGTCTGAAGCACATAAAAGCTTTATTTATTACCCGATTTCGCTAAAATTTTAAACAGTGAGTAGGTTAAGGTGTATAATTGGATGTATCTGCACTGCGGCACGCCGTTCGGACTCGACTATAAAAAGGAGGCCCCTTATCATTGAGCTTAAAACTTGAATCGGACTGCACTAATCGGTATGTGAGAAGCTCGCCCCTGTTCCTTAGTGGAATGTTCACGGGCAAAATTTGCAATTTGCATCTGCCAAAAAGACCAATATTTTGTTTTACAAAATGGAATAGTGATATATATATTAGACCACTCAATGTCCGTGCCGAATTTGGGTGCTTAAGTTATCCAATTTTCACCGGAATGTGACGAAATGGGGTTTACATATATACCAAAGTTCGGCCCGGCCGAACTTAATGCCTTTTTACTTGTTTTTGTTTCATTTTGTTGCTGGATTTATTTGTCCAGCTTTAACCAATATAGGGTTTGTTTTAGAAAGCAAAATAAAAACTCTTTTTAAAAGTTTAGTTTTAGACAAAAAGCAAAAACAATCTCTATATTGGTTTCAGCTGGACAAATGAATCCAACAACAAAATGAAACAACCAAACGAAGCAAGTAACGCAAAAACAGATGAATGAACGGGAAGCAGGACGATAAATGCGTTAAAACACATTAAAGAGTTGCTCTTTGGCCAGCGAAAATTGCTGGGTAACAGGTTATTGGCATTGTGTGTGTTGCTGATGTTAGATGTTCTTTTTGATTTAGAGACATAAGCGGTTGGTGGTTTACCTTTCCTACTGTGCTCTAAGAAAGGTGCTCTAATATGTTCATCTCAAGAAGGCATGCTTCTGCCATTTATCTTTATATACACAGAAACTAAAAATGGATTATGGCAGGTCAAGCAATAAATAAGTACATTCAATGGGATTTGGCATTAAAATTTTTTAGCAATAATGTTTTCTAAAACAACAGTTATTGTCTGCTAAAAAGCGGAAAGCAGACATATATAAACTAGAATCCCGGTGGTCCGTTTCGCTAGCCCCGTTTTTGATACCCCTTTTTAGTGTAGGACATCCAAAATCCCACAATCAACCAAATTTGTTTTTCAAAACAGCAAAAATATCTGAGGAAAAAAATTTTTATGCTACTCTTTATGGTTGCATGTTACTTGTTATACCCTCCACCATAGGATGGGGGGTATACTAATTTCGTCATTCTGTTTGTAACTACTCGAAATATTCATCTGGGACCCCGTCCGTCTGTCTGTCGAAAGCACGCTAACTTCCGAAGGAGTAAAGCTAGCCGTTTGAAATTTTGCACAAATACTTCTTATTAGTGTAGGTCGGTTGGTATTGTAAATGGGCCATATCGGTCCATGTTTTGATATAGCTGCCATATAAACCGATCTTGGGTCTTGACTTCTTGAGCCTCTAGAGGGCGTAATTCTTATCCAATTGGAATGAAATTTTGCACGACGTGTTTTGTTATGATATCCAACAACTGTGCTGAGTATAGTTTAAATCGGTCCATAACCTGATATAGCTGTCATATAAAGCGATCTTGGGTATTGACTTCTTGAGCCTCTAGAGAGCGCAATTCTTATCCGATTTGAATGAAATTTTGCACGAAGTATTTTGTTATGATATCCAACAACTGTGTCAAATAAGGTTCAAATCGGTTCATAACCTGATATAGCTGCCATATAAACCGATCTGTGATCTTGACTTCTTGAGCCTCTAGAGGTCGTAATTATTATCCGATTTGCCTGAAATTTTGTACGACGGATCCTCTCATGACCATCAACATACGTTTTTATTATGGTCTGAATCGGTCTACAGCCCGATACAGCTCCCATAGAAATCGATCTTTCTATTTTACTTCTTGAGCCCCCAAAGGGTGCAATTCTTATTCGAATTGGCTGACATTTTACACAGGTCTCCAACATATAATTTAACTATGGTCCAAATCGGACCATATCATGATATCGCTCTAATAGCTGAGCAAATCTTTTCTTTTATCCTTTTTGCCTAAGAAGAGATGGCGGGAAAAGAACTCGACAAATGCGATCCATGGTGGAGGGTATATAAGATTCGGCTAGGCCGAACTTAGCACGCTTTTACTTGTTTCATCTAATATACCCTTCATAATTAAGCAGCTGTCATTTTCAGCAAACAACAGACTTTTGAGCAGTCAGCCTGCTGCTCTGATATTGCAGAACTACTGCTGTAATAGTAAAGCTACTTATACAATAGCAGCAAAATTAACTACTAATGTTCAGCAGACGGTGTTTGCTATTTTCAGCAAACTTTTTTCCATGAGTGTTGGTAGTCACTCAGTTTATAAGAATATGAAGTTTTGTAATTTTTGCGTATAAAATTTCAGAAATCTGTCCCCTTTTGTAAAGTAGGTATCAAATAGTACCAAGAATAACAATCGATTGGAAAAATCATTAAGTCGACCAATATATAGGGTGATTTTTTTGAGGTTAGGATTTTCATGCATTAGTATTTGACAGATCACGTGGGATTTCAGACATGGTGTCAAAGAGAAAGATGCTCAGTATGCTTTGACATTTCATCATGAATAGACTTACTAACGAGCAACGCTTGCAAATCATTGAATTTTATTACCAAAATCAGTGTTCGGTTCGAAATGTGTTCATTCACCGTAACGTTGCGTCCAACAGCATCTTTGAAAAAATACGGTCCAATGATTCCACCAGCGTACAAACCACACCAAACAGTGCATTTTTCGGGATGCATGGGCAGTTCTTGAACGGCTTCTGGTTGCTCTTCACTCCAAATGCGGCAATTTTGCTTATTTACGTAGCCATTCAACCAGAAATGAGCCTCATCGCTGAACAAAATTTGTCAAAATTTGAACACATTTCGAACCGAACACTGATTTTGGTAATAAAATTCAATGATTTGCAAGCGTTGCTCGTTAGTAAGTCTATTCATGATGAAATGTCAAAGCATACTGAGCATCTTTCTCTTTGACACCATGTCTGAAATCCCACGTGATCTGTCAAATACTAATGCATGAAAATCCTAACCTCAAAAAAATCACCCTTTATATTGTCAAGGTATAAATGAATTCCAGTTATGACGGCTTTAGTTCAATTCGTTAATTAAGTATCAATTTGTATGTTTCAGTACCTAAATGAACGATATTGAAAAAAAAATCTTATTGTCTCCTAAAATTTATAGCTACTGTGTAGCTGTATCCAAATTTTGAAAGCTTGACATCACTCTGTAAGAAAGATGTTTTAGTACCTAAATGCACCAATTAAAAACAAAACTTCTTACCGCCCAATATATACTGTCGAGGTGTAACCGTATCTTTATTTTGAGTTCTTAAGATCAATTTGCAAAGAATGTACAATTTTGTACGTTTTTGTACTTAAATGTACGATTTTGAATAATCTTCTGGTCACCCAAAATTTAAAGTCAAGGTGTACTTGTATCCCAATTTTGAGAGGTTTAGCTCACTCCGTTAAGAAAGTACCATTTTGTACGTTGGAGTTCATAAATAATATGATGGAGAGAATAAATAATATCTTCCAGTCGCCCAATATATATAGGCTCAATTACACCAAAATTAGTACGTTTTCTTCCACATGTCGTTTTTTTGCCAAGACTGAGAAAATTTTTGTCAAATTGCTTTACTTTATCAGCCGTCGTTCGATGTAGGCGCAGAAAAGCTATTTCATACTATTTTGCACTTTTTGGTACCAAAATGTACGAATTTTGAATAGATAATTTAGTCACCCATTATGTATATCCCACTTGTAACTACATGTCAAGTTTTAGACCTCTACCTCCATCCTTAAAGAAAGTACAAAATGGTACCAAATTTGTTACCAAAACGGACGAATTGTAAAAATCTCTTAGTCACCCATTATATTTTTCCTAGTTGTACCTGCATTCCTAATTTCAGACCTCTGGCTCCAACTGTAAAGAAAGCACCAAATGGTACCAATTTTAATACCAAAATTTACGAACTTTTAAAGAATCATTTAGTCACCAACCATATATTTCTTAGTTGTACCTACATACCAAATTTCAGACCTCTTGCTCTATCTATAAAGAAAGTACCAAATGGTACCAATTGTGGTGCTAACAGTCACACCATTATGGTTGCCAAAGTGTACCTAAGTTCCAAAATTCAGAGATCTAAATAGTTAAATTTACAAAGAAAGCACCAATTATGGTATTAAACGTACTATTTCTCCCGGTATGATTTTCCAAAATTTATTTTATCAAATCTTATTTCTCCGAGACGCTCTTTAGTTTGAGCCCGAGAACATAATTCTAGTCCTTTGCTTCAGCGCTGGGCAAATTTGTACTATTTTGTACTTGTTGGTACTTTTTAATACCTAAATGTACGAATATCACCAAATCCTGGGTTATCCCTTGCCTATGGCCCAAGACCAGCAAAATTCCATGATTCTAGCTTTAGTCGTTTGGGCTGGGCGATGATCAGTCAGTCACGCAACTCTTTTGTATATACAGGTAGATAAGTAAGGCTACACGTTTAGATTCGGAATCGGCACAGCATTAAGTTAAAAGGCTGCGGTCATCTGAAGGGCATCTCATCCCTTAAAGAACTAAATCAAACAATAGTCGCATGGGTCCAAGAACCTTTGCTTGTGTCGCTAAAGAGAGCTTGACGATGGCAATTGTCCACAAGCGAGAAGAACAAGGCTGTAGGAACAATGGCAGTGGGATAGCCAATGGACTTGGACTGTGTATTTCGATTTCCTTGTGGAATTGCCGATGTAAACTAGTATCGAGGCCCATACAAATTATTGAGATATATCGTTGGGCTTAGAAAAGATTTGTGAGATCTGACCAGGCGAAGCACTGGATTAAGTAAAAAAGGAATATGTTCCCACTCGACCAATGGCAAAAGCATGCCAACGTCTCCTTCAGATCATGAATCCATACATGGGAGACTCAATGACTGTAATCCCAATTCACCCATATCACCGACTGGAAAGGCTGATGGCGATCGGAGACATGCAGTTCTCATATTAAACTGATGGAGTTGTATTCTACCGATTCAACAAATTGAAGCTGAAGGTCTATAGAAGCGGTGAAGTTGGGGAATCTGGAGACGACTCAGCAGTTGTTGCTCATCTCAGCGGTTGTCCACATCTCTAAAGTCTGGCGGGTGACAGTAGACTGAAAATTCACCTGCAACAATCAAAAACAGGAGGGGAAGGGTCTGGGTGGGTCATAAGGTTGGATTGGGCTCAAGGTGTGCGCAAGCGGGGAAGGGCGGAACTCAGATGGTACTTCGGTAGCAGCAGCTAGTCAAGCATTTAAGGAGGAATCGTCCACACTGCAAGTATCCAGTAGTTTACTCAAAAGTGGTGGAAATTCGAAATTCTGACTATGGACCGGTTTCTGCAGATAAATCTACACCATTGTAAGGACGACGCACTTATAGTTCGACTGATGACAGGAGGATTTGAAGTTGTTCTTATCCAGGAACTATGGGTGTGTGCACACTGAAAAAATATTTGTCCTAATTTTAAAGATTTGAGCCAAAGGTTATAGCAAACTTAATTTAAAAACTATCAATTTTCCAACTTTTTAAGGAAACATTCCCAGTTGTGAAAAAATTTTCTTCACATTAAGAATTTTTTCTATTTTAAATGGTAGGTTAATAAATTCTCAACTTTGAAGACATCTTAATCTTAAATTAAGGTCAAAATATCATTGAAAATAAGGAAATTGACCTTGGGATAAGACAACAGTGAACCGAAGTTAAAGACACAACATAGCCTTACCTAGCCTTACAAATAGGAGCGTCTTTAAATGTTTACTTTTTATACCCAACACCATAGGATGGGGGTATACTAATTTCGTCATTCTGTTTGTAACTACTCGAAATATTCGTCTGAGACCCCATAAAGTATATATATTCTTGATCGCCGTGACATTTTATGTCGATCTAGCCATGTCCGTCCGTCTGTCCGTCCGTCTGTCTGTCGAAAGCACGCTAACTTCCGAAGGAGTAAGGCTACCCGCTTGAAATTTTGCACAAATACTTCTTATTTGTGTAGGTCGGTTGGTATTGTAAATGGGCCATATCGGTCCATGTTTTGATATAGCTGCCATATAAACCGATCTTGGGTCTTGACTTCTTGAGCCTCTAGAGTGCGCAATTCTTATCCGATTGGAATGAATTTTTGCACGAAGTATTTTGTTATGATATCCAACAACTGTGCTGAGTATGGTTCAAATCGGTTCATAACCTGATTTAGCTGTCATATAAACAGATCTGGGGACTTGACTTCTTGAGCTTCTAGAGGGCGCAATTCTTATCCGATTAGAATGAAATTTTGCATGACGTATTTTATTCTGACTTTCAACAACTGTGTTAAATAAGGTTCAAATCGGTTCATAACCTGGTATAGCTGCCATATAAACCGATCTGGGATTTTGACTTCTTGAGCCTCCCGATTTGCCTGAAATTTTATACGACGGATCCTTTCATGAACATCGACATACGTGTTTATTATGGTCTGAATAGGTCTGTTGCCCGATACAGCTCCCATATAAATCGATCTTTCTATTTTACTTCTTGAGCCCTCAAAAGGCGCAATTCTTATTCGAATTAGCTGACATTTTACACAGGTCTCCAACATATAATTTAATTGTGGTCCAAACCGGACCATAACTTGATATCGCTCTTATAGCAGAGCAAATCTTTTCTTTTATCCTTTTTTGCCTAAGAAGAGATGGCGGGAAAGAAATCGACAAATGCGATCCATGCTGGGGGGTATATAAGATTCGGCCCGGCCGAACTTAGCACGCTTTAATTTGTTTAAAAAAAATAATTTTTCAAAAAAAAAAAAAAATAACTGGACAGTCATTTATGAAGTAAATGGTCAAATTTAATTTAAAGATAGCATCTTTATTTCAAAGTTTTGGTTCATTGGTTGGGCTCGTTTTCATTGCTAAAATCCTAGGAATAAGGAAAAATCCTTAATTATGGGACAACGTTTTTTCAGTGGAGGAATGGTTGGTGGATAAGAATTTCTGGAAAGGCTCAGAACAAATCCCAAGTGAAATTCTGCAGCTCCGTGAGGGATACTTCTGAGGCCTCAAGGCTAAGGAGGATCCTAACCTTGTTACCTATTACGGTGCTATATATTCCGAAGTCAGAGAATGTGTAGGCAATGTCTAGTGAGGAAACACTTAAACTACTCGTTGATATACATTTCCCGGGAAACTCTCTATTGGACAAAGTGGCACCAAAAGTGTTTGTCCCTGATATGCATTCTTCGGAGGTTATTAGGGAAATTGTGTATGAGTCGAAAATCTCATGGGCGATGAAAAGTTTCGACTCCTTTAAATCTCCAGGCTCTGATGATGTATCACCGGTTGAGTTACAAGCTGTGTCCAATAGAGTAACACCTTGGCTAAGGGAGAAATACTCTGCTTGTATCAGCATGTCACATATACCTGTAGAATAAAGGAACATAAATTAAATTTTCATTCTAAAAGCAGGAAAACCTTACCACACGAAGGCGAAATATTTTCGTCCTGTTAATCTGGTATCCTTTACGTTGAAGACTCCAGAGAGGTTGACAGACACAAATCTTAGGATTAAGTTCCCTGTAGATCGCCTGTCTAGGCAACAGTAAGGGCAAGTCAAATGAAACAGCTCTTCTCGACCTAGTCGTCTACACAGAGTATTTCCTCGCTCTCAAGGAATATACAATGGTAGGATTTCTTAACATTGAATGTTCTGTTAAAAATGTTAAACTGGAGTCAGTGATGAAGTTTCTGCAGTTTTTAGGCACCGAAACTACCATAAGGAAGTTTGTTAATACCCTTCATACTTAAAGATGCATTATGACAAGCATAGTTGGAGTTTTAAACTGCGATTCAAGCAGTAGCTGTTTTCTGGAGTTGGCAGACGTATAATGTTATATGGTATTGTAGTTTGGTGAGCGACGCTTCATAAGCCCACCTACTGTTCAACACTCAGTCGGATTTAAAGGTTGGCTTGTTTCTGCATCACAGTCTGTGTCTTATCGGAAAACAAGCTGACAAGCTTTTGAATGTAACGACGTTTGCTGTGAGGACATCAGGGAAGAGAAGACTATAGAACATTTGCTGTGTTTGTTCCGTACTGGCAGTCAGAATGAGGTCCACTTAATGTTCTCCTTTCTTTGAGAACTTGTCTGATTTAGCAGATGTATTCGTAAGTTGTTAGGCTTTTTAAAGAGATGTGGATGGTTCAACGGTAGGAACTATAAGGCATCTTCCTTCTGCTATTCCTGTGGTATCACAATGGACCGAAACATTTGAGTGAGTTTGATGGTAGACTGTCATTAAAACCTTACATATTTTCAATAAAGACGCATCATTTGTTGTTGGTTTTCTGTGTGCTCATATAACATCAGACCTCAACATTCTACGTTCGAATAAAGATATTTTTAATAAATTCAATTGTTTGATCGGTGCAAACAACCCCGGTGGCTATTTCAAACAACGCAAAAGAAATTGAATTTAAATTTGATTTTACCATCTCCTTAACTTTTTTTGCAAGATGATGGTAGATTTTTCGACTTTGGCTTGCCAGGCAGTCTGCTGAAGTAGACACCAATGGCAGTAGCAAATTGCAGCATTTGCCACTAATGCCAAAGCTTTAGCATCAGTTGCAAACTAAACGTCGCACAGTGGCGCAATTTGAGTTTTTTGTGGCAAAAATCATATCTTTTGAACCAATTAAGATAACTGAATGATTTAAACGGCATATGGAAGTTAAATGTTCATTCTATGAAATGAATAATTGAAAAGGATGCTACACCATGTAGGTGCTTAGTTATAGCTCAGAATTTGTTGAAAAATTTACACAAGTGGTATAAAATAAATATTTTTGTAATTTATTATATTTTTCCCCTTTTTAAGGCTTTAATGTTTTAAAATTATTAACTAAAAAAAAATAAATAACTAAAAAAAATTTAATTTTTTTCAACCTTCTTTTAAATTTTCATCAGAATTCGTATATGAATCTATGTCTAAAAGACGAACCATTTCTAAACTATAATTTTTTGCGTGACTTCACATGCCGCTTTGAAGAAATAAGTGGATTGGAAGATGCTTCCAAAATGTTGTATAGGTCCTCATTCTGCCTCACCCGTGATGCTTTAAACGTATTCTGTAATCTATATTTTTTATAGAATTTGTTAAGAGACTCAAGTGCTTCCTAAGAAAGCTCTCCAATTGGCAACGACCGATTGTCAATTACATCTTTGCCATGTGCCAATATGTTATGCACTGTTGGGGTCAATTTCTTCCGTGGACACTTTTCGCTAAAAGTGTTGCAGTTTTTGATACATATTCTCCATATTTTGTAGAATTGATGCTTTCCTTGCAGTTTAAGGCATATAATATAGTTCCCTACCTTTTTACAATTTGATTGTCAATTCCAGTGATTATAGTTACTGCCCAATCATTTTCAAAAAAATCTCCTAAAAGTGTTTCCATCGTTTGAGTTTCCTTATCCTTATTTGGGATAGCCTATTTTTAGTCTTTAGTGTTTAAAAAATCATGCTTTATTTCGCTTTTTTCTGATTATTTCCTTATCCTTTGTTAATGTATTTCCATCGAAGTTTTCTTCCTTTTGTGATAGGATATACTCCACTTTTAGCAAGAACTCCATGCACCATAGCCCCGCATGCAAAGGTGACATTCCATATTCGTAGTCCTTGTTTGTAGAATAGCTCAAATTCCCGAAGTTCTTCGGACTCTTTTTACAAATTGGAAATGACAATGTTGAGGTTGTTCCTGTCAGTTCGTTTACGACTTTTCCGCAAACCATGCTCAGATGGAACTCGTAGCTGCCTCCAATATTTTTCCCTTCTCCAATATTCAACACTGTGAGCTTAATCTTGCTTATCTGTTGTTCAATATCCTTCACCTTTGCACTTATGAGTTTTCCAGATTCCTTTGCATATTGAAACATTATTGGTTGACAATAATGCACTGATGAAGGACGTGGATTTTACCAGTGAAGGGAAACGTCAGATACTAGCCGCAAAGCAACAACAGATACTATGTATTATATTTCCGTCCGATATTGATTCATCGGGAGATATACTTTGCTTATAAATGCTTTGTCCTGATGATCCACCGCAACCGCAATTACTGGTCAGTGTAAGTTTTTTGGGAAGAGTCGCCATCTCATTTCCAGGAATACTCTGCAGCAGCCGTTTTGAAGTATGTTCCATAAGATCCTGCAAGCTGATTTTCGCAGAGACTTTTGTAAATAACAGATTTAAGCAGTAACTTCATTCAATAGGTTTTAACGGAAGTAAAATATCATTCGAAGAGCGTATTTTGAAAATATTGCTAGGGTTATGTTTGATTTTCCATCAATGTTGAAAAACAGTGAAAAATTGGTACTTTTTAAAAAGTGGTGTACCTGGAGAAGTTCTAAGAAATCATTGTTTTTTTTTTGATAAATCTACATTTGGTAGGTACATCCTTCCATACACAAAATAAACAAGAAAAGCGTGCTAAGTTCGGCCGGGCCGAATCTTATATACCCTCCACCATGGATCGCATTCGTCGAGTTCTTTTCCCGGCATCTCTTTTTAGGCAAAAAAGGATATAAGAAAAGATTTGCTATTAGAGCGATATCAAAATATGGTCCGGTTTGGACCACAATTAAATTATATGTTGGAGACCTGTGTAAAATGCCAGCCAATTCGAATAAGAATTGCGCCCTTTGGGGGCTCAAGAAGTAAAACAGAGAGATCGATTTATATGGGAGCTGTATCGGGCTATAGATCGATTCAGACCATAATAAACACGTATGTTGATGGTCATCAGAGGATCCGTCGTACAAAATTTCAGGCAAATCGGATAATAACTGCGACCTCTACAGGCTCAAGAAGTCAAGATCCCAGATCGGTTTATATGACAGCTATATCAGGTTATGAACCTATTTGAACCATACTTGGCACAGTTGTTGGATATCATAACAAAATACTACGTGCCAAAATTCATTCATATCAGATAAGAATTGCGCCCTCTAGAGGCTCAAGAAGTCAAGATCCCAGATCGGTTTATATGACAGCTATATCAGGTTATGAACAGATTTGAACCATACTTCGCACAGTTGTTGGATATCATAACAAAACACGTCGTGCGTAATTTCATTCCAATCGAATGAGAATTGCGCACTCTAGAGGCTCAAGAAGTCAAGACCCAAGATCGGTTTATATGGCAGCTATATCAAAACATGGACCGATATGGCCCATTTACAATACCAACCGACCTACACTAATAAGAAGTATTTGTGCAAAATTTCAAGCGGGTAGCTTTACTCCTTCGGAAGTTAGCATGCTTTCAACAGACAGACGGACGGACGGACGGACATGGCTAGATCGACATAAAATGTCACGACGATCAAGAATATATATACTTTATGGGGTCTCAGACGAATCTTTCGAGTACCCTATGGTGGAGGGTATAAAAATGACAATCCCTTAACTAGTATTCAAGATATAACACTTCAAATCTGACCAAAATATTTAAAATTTGTGTGTGTGTTTTTTTTTGAAAATCGAAAAGGGTCAATTTAGAACGGCCGTACCGCCTGAACAAAAAATCTGAAATTTTTGTGGGTAGCATTTTTGAAATCGTTGGAATGTTGCACATAAGATAAGTTCTTGCAAAATTTCGTAGGTGTACACGACAATTTTTATTTTTTCCACCTGTTCCCTCAATCTGAGCCATTGTGCGTCGGTCAATGTTGGCAGTAATTGGTTTCATCCATGGAATCATAGAGCGAAATATGTTGGATGTACTTTTTAATTGATTTTTATTATATTTTAAACGATTATGAATTTTTTTTTCTTTTTCTTACATTGTTGCGGATGGCTTTCTTTTGATTCGCAATCATCATGATAACTGAGCGAACTTTTTGTAGTCATCAACGGCAACCAATGGACACATTTTCAAATGACTTGATAAAATTCAGTGCAGTGATACAGCGGTGATGAGTGGAGAATGTGTGAATGCATGAATTAGATTTAAGTGTGTTTTCTTCCAGCACAGGTGAAATGTATAGTGGCTTTATGAACTGAAAAAAGTGTATTGTATTAAAGAGTAAAAAATGTACCCAAAGTTGGTAAAAAACTTTTATTACGCTTAATGGAAATTTTCCCTCCTATTATGAAAACTTGCTTAACTAACTATTTTTGAATATGAAAGAAATCGCATTCAAAAATACTCCCGGAATGGAATCAACATTATATTTAATCCTATTTATAAAAGTATATAGCGAATATTCAAAAATGGACGGTCATAACAGTGCTTAATTGATAGAATGGGGAAAAAAATGTACAATTTATAGGGTCTAAGATCATATTTGCTATTTTAAAACAATATCCGATTCAACTAAAGCAATGTTGTAAGAACTTATTATTTAATTAAATAAGATAAAATTTTCAATTACACTTGTTATCAAACATTTTTTCAGATTCAATTAAAAAAATTATTGAATTAATTAATTTTTTATTTAAAAATTGGAAATTGGGAATTTCAATCAAGATCGTAATTGGAAAAAGTCCAGATACAATAAAAAAAATATTGTTTCAATTAATTTTTTAATTGAAAACGTTTTTATTTTCAACCAGACTATAAACTGAAAAATTTTTCGTAATATTTTTTCTGTGTAGTTAAAGATACAGATATGCCTTTCAAATGTGATTGTTTCTCAACTTTTATATTTTTAAAACTAAAGATGCTCTGTTGAAATTTTGGTAGATGGTACCGTTATGTTGAGAATTCGCTTCCTTGGACTCGAAATCATTGCCAAAATCCTTCGATCAAGGAAAAAATCTTCAATTATATGTCTTCCACCTCACAGTGATTCGAAATCGAAAAATTTATAAAATCCTTCTGTAGCTATGAAATGGAAAATTCCAGTCGCTACTGGATCCAGGAATGGATCCATCGGCGATGGCACGTGATCATAAAACAAGCGCTAAGCTTCGTATTACTTGCCAAAACAATATTTATATGCCGATTAGATCTTTCTGTGCGGATATCTTAGTTAAATAGTAAGAGTTCAATTATTTGCTACAAATTTTGGAGAATTGGGTTCAGTATTTTGATGGCCATTTTTTACTTTTGTGAAATTTTCCTCTAACTTTATTTTGTCTCAAGTTGGTTACATGGTTTTCACAAGATTTTTCCTTATTATTTTCATAAAATAATTGGCTGCAATAGAAATCTCACCGAAATCTTATCCCTATTTAAGAACTTTCAAAATTTTTTTGTCAACATTTTTGGAGTTTGACTTGTCAATTTTCATCACATACCACTTAAAAGGTGGTACTATAATCGCTTTTAGCGAAATTTTTTTAGATAATAGATAGCAAAAAACTTGCTGATTTCATTTTGTGGATATTCCCTCATTTATTATTGAGATTTTTGTAGTGTTTCAAAAAGTAACCTTGAAAAACGAATATAATACCAGCCATAAGGACATAATTATTCGTAAAATGGTACTAACACAAAAGATTTTCTATGAGAAAATTAAATTAGCAATCATTTGAATTAATTGTAGATTTTCTTTTCAAAAAAAGAAAAAATTCCAACAGTTTTAAATATTGAATATTTTTTACCCAAATCTAAGTCCATAGAAAATTTTGTAAACGTTTGACTTTTAAGAAAATTTTTAGAAACATTTTTCCCCTTTTGAGAAAATTTCATTAAATTTTAACTTCAAACAAATTTGTAGTAATAATTGTTTAAAAAATCCCTATCTCAGCATTTTGGTTTTTAAGAAAATTTGTCATATTGTTTTATAACCCATTTTTTTTTAATTTTGTCTTTAGAAACATTTTTATTAAATTTTTTTATTTGACACATTTCATTAAAATTCTAACTTAAAAAAATTTTAGTAAATTTTTTTATAGAAACATTTCATTAATATTTTGTCTTCGAAATTCTTTTTGTTAAGATTTTGTCTCTTAAGAAATTTCGAGGTTGCCTAGGCCACTGCAAAATTTTGTCTTGAAAAAATATAATGAATTCTTTCATTGACATAAAAAAAAATTTAAATTTTTGTTCCCAAAAATTCTAATTTTACCTTTTAATTAAAATTTTATTAAATTGAATTAAAATTTTGTTGCCGGACAATATCCGATTGTATGAATTTTGTCTATGGAAAAAATTTCATTGAAATTTTCCACATTTATTAAAAATATGTCCTGAAATTTTGTGTTTTTAAAATGTCTTTGAAATTTTTACTTCAAAAAGAATAAAATTGAAAATTTATCGTCTAAAAATAATCTCAAAGGGGGCCCATCTGGTTAAAATTTTGTCTTTACCGAAATTTTTGACTGAAATTTTGTCTGTAGAGATGGTAGTCTATTTTCTAAACAGACTCATTTAGACTATGTTTTAGTCCATTGCGATATCACAGTAGCGACAGACCAGGTCTCCGGTGAAATTCGAACCCACGACCCCTTACAAACTCGGCTGGAAGTTCGTCCTTGGAGAAACTTTTAATGAAATCATGTCTTCAGAAAAAAAATTGCATTAACATTTTGCCTTTGGAGAAACATTTAATTTTATTAAATGTTGCAGAAATTTTGTCTGTAGTAAAAATTTTATTGAAATTCCGATTTCTATTAAAATTCTATCGATTTCTATAAAAAATCTATTAAAAATTTGCCTTAAGAAATAATGTTATTGCAATTTTTTCTTCAAAAAATAATTTTGAGGTGGCCCACCTGGGACGAATGTTGCCTTAACCGACTTCGGAGTCGACTCCCAGCACTTAATTTTTCAAATTGAAAAAATCAAAGATTTTAATATATATATATATATATATATATATATATATATATATATATATATATATATATATATATATATATATATATATATATATGTATATATATAAAAATCAATTTGTGTTTGTAGGTTTGTTTGTTTGTATGTTTGTGTGTTCCTTATAGACTCAGAAACGCCTGAACCGATTTTATTGAAATTTTGACAGATGGTGCATAATGATCCCAAATTTCGGATGGGGTACCTAGGGAAGCCGCCCCACCCTCAAACCTACCAAACATATTTTTACACCAATCACGACAATATGGGACTCAAATGAAATATACTTAGGATAAGAAAGCGTATCTGATATCTATTTGTCGAACCAAGTGCTAGGGGGACCACCCCAACCCCCAAAACACCCCTAAATCGGACATATTTACCGACCATGGGAATATGAGACTCAAATGAAAGGTATTTGCGAGTAGAATACCAATCTGATATCCAAATGTGGGGCCACGTTTCTGGGGGCCCACCCCTTTCCCAAAACACCCCACAAATAGGACTTATTTACTAACCATGAGAATATGGGGCTTCAATAAAAGGTATTTGAATGTAGAATATGAATCTGATATCCAAATATGGGACCAAGTGTTTGGGGGGCCGCCTCTCCCCAAAAACATCCCCCCAAGGGGACAAATATACGACCATAGCAATATGGGGCTCAAATGAAAGGTCTTTGGGAGTAAAGCACGAATTTGATATCATTATTCGGGAAAAGTGTCTATGGAGCCATCCCACCCCCACAACACCACCCATATAGTAAGTATTTTCTGACTATTGCAGTATGAGGCTCAAATAAGAGGGTTTTTAAAGTGGAACACGAGTCCGATATATATTTTCAAGGCGAACTCACTGAGAGGCCGTCCATTTCCCAAAACACCCCCCAATCCGGTCATGTTTGCGGACTATGGAAATATTGGCCACGTATCTGATATCAACAGTAGGGGCCAACTGTCTAGCGAACGTCCCACCACCATAACAACTCCCAAATAGGAACTGTTTGCTCGCCAATACAGTTTGGGTCTTAAAGAGAGTGAAACTAAATATTCATAGTTTTTAGGGCCAATACCCCAAACCGGACATAGAGGTGAATGGCAATATGGGGTTCAAATAAATGATATATAGATATATGAGAATAGGCACGTTGCTGATGTATTTTTCGGGATAAGTGTTTGGGGGACCACCCCAATCCCCAAAACACCCCTTAATCGGGAATATTTACTGACCATGTCAATGTGGAGCTTAAATGAAAGCCAATAGGTGGTAGAGCAAGAATTGTTACCCACTTTCGGGACCAATTTTCTGGGGATCTACCCCTTTCCCAAAATACCCCACAAACTGCAATTTTTTACTGGCCATCGCAATATGGGGCTCAAATAAAGGTATTTGGGAGTAGAATACGATTTTGATATCCAAATGTAGAATCATGTATTGAGGGCATCATCTCTTTCCCAAAACACCCCCAAAGGGAAAAAATTTTTAGACCATTTGACAGGTATTTGAGATTAGAAAACGAATTTGATAACCTATTTTGGGGCCATGTCTTTGGGGGACGCCTCATCCTGTAAACTCCTCTTAAGCCAATGGCAATATAGGGTTTGAATAAATGGTATTTGAGAGAAGAGCACGATGATGATATTTTTTCAGGAAATCAGACAAAAAAAAAAAAAAAAATGGTGTACACCTTACATCCAAACTTAAATTCGTGGACCAATAAAGATCATATGGGATTCGGATAAAGGCACTTATATTGTTAAACTCTTAGTCAAGATAGCATGGTATTTCACTAAAAGATCTTCGAAAATAAATATTTCAAGGAAACTTTTATTCCATTTAAAGTAGAAGAATGCGCAGCGGAGCGGGCCCGCATACCTATATATATATATATATATATATATATATATATATATATATATATATATATATATATATATATATATATATATATATATATTCCCTAAGCCAATATGTTTTGATAACCAAAAAATAATTTTTCCAATATTTTATGACCATTTGGCAAAGAAAGGTTGATTTAAATGAATATTTTTTTTAAAGAAACCGCCAAATGCAACAAGACTCTAAGGGGTTTCCAAATCCTGCTTCTACAAATTTTGAGAAAAATTTTTTGCGATTTTTGAGCTATTTAAACAAGTTTAGTTTCTTCCAAGACATGACCTTTCATGACAGGAAAATTTTTAACTACTTGCATTCGTCTACTTAACATGAATCCAAATGTCATAAAAGCAAATGCCTCTTTCCTAACTCGAGCTAGAAATTTTCTAAGACAGTTCGATATTTACATAGATATTTTTCTACTCATTCTTCGTTAATGGGTTAAGTCAGCCAACCCATATTTGTCCATCCGCTCAACAGATAACCGAAAATTTTCATAAATACTTGTTATTGGTGAAGGTCGTTGGCCGTTGCAAATGGTCATTTGGTTCAGATTGATTTTAGTTCATAATACTATAATATAAATACTTAAAATGTTTTCGTACTACGTTTCTGAGTTCAGACTTTCAATATGTTCGAAAACTGAGCTTATTCAAAAAACGGGCGCAAATTTTTAATATTTTTAAACTCAAAACCATGGAACGCCTTGTAAATATAAGGGAGAGAACATCAGCGGAATGTTGAGGACCACCCCTACTAGATCACTAGAGACTATTCTAGATATCTGACCCATTGATATACAGATTAAGTGTGAGGCAGCCACTGCGACTAGGAGACTTAAGGCGATGGGAGAGTGGATTGAGGATGGGTGCAGTTCATTTCATTGCGGTGTAATCGAGGCGACGATAGGAAACCTGGAAGGAAGGGAAGAGGTTTCCGATCGGATACCTGTGATGACACTTGCGGTTGAGTCCGAAGCACTGCTGCCAGCACTACAGTCTTTGACTGACGGAACCCTAGTACTGCCATCTGGAAGAACATGTTACACGGATGAATCAAAGCTAGGGGACAGAGTGGGCCTGAGGTCTTAATTGAGAATCCAGGGACTGAGATCTGTTTTAGACTGCCTGACCATAATACGGTCCTGCAGGCGAAGATCCGGGCTCTCACGGAATGCGTGAGGTAGTGTGGTGTTAACGCGAAGACATCGAGTATGAATATCTTTACGGACAGTAAAATGGCCCAAGGCGGTAAGGATCTTGGAATGTAAGAAGGATATTAGCGCCTTCTCTGAGGATGCCATAATCCGCATCGTTTGGGTGCCGGGCCTCAACGGAGTAAAGGGAGTGAAAGGGCAGATGATTTGGCGTTGAAGGTCAGAGGACTGTCGTCAATAAGCTTGATAAACTCGAAATCTTTCGGGTCGACACAGTCCGAGTTAGTGGTGTGGGCGTCGAATCCTACGGAATGATCCGGATCGTGGGAGCACGAGGCTATTACTAAAAGGAAGTATAACTTTTGGTATCATAACGGGACACGTAGAACTACGAGCTCAATTATACAAAAGCGGTAAGCGAGAGCATGTGTAGGGTATGTGGTGAAGATGATGAGACGTTTGAGCATTTCCTATGTTATTACCCGGCTTTTGCGGCTAAAATACAACGGTACTTAGGTTGAGACACAATACCAGACATGAACGAACTTAGGAGCGTGGCATGGAAGACAACCAAGGATTTTGTAAGTAGCATCGATATCCTAACCTAGATTTTCTTTTTCGAGGTTACTTTTTTAGTAGTTAGAGCGCACAACAAGTCAATTACTGGGTTAGATGTATGTCCATAGTGACATAGTCAGATTAATATCTGCACCCTCTTTTCAACCTAACCTAACTACACCACTACTGTCGTAAAAGGAAGAGCGATAGTTGCACAAACAAGCATACCGATCGACTCAGAATTACTTTTTGATTGGATTTAGCTATGTCCGTCTAACTGTGCGTCTGGCTGTCTGTGTCTTTCTGTCCATTTTAATTTGGGTACAAGTTTAGTAAATACATCTTTTTAGGCCTAGAGACAAAGCCTATTGAAATTAAAAGCAATAGGTTCACTATTAGATATAGCTCCCGTATGCAGGTGCTTCTGATTAGGACTAATACTGAAATAATATCGTCATTTATCAACCATCCTCGCGAAATAAGGCACGATGGTTTCTATTATGACTCTTCTGGTCACTAGTGAATTTCATAGAAATCGGTTGAGATTTAGATATAGCTTCCATGTATACGTGTTGGCCGATTTTCACTTCTAAAGCCTTATCAAGCGCATTTAACAACCGATCTTCCCAACATTTGGGATAAGTATTTCCTCTTTGATTCTTAAAATATGTTTGGATTTTGGTCGAAATTCTACATAGAGAGAAGATTTTAATAAAATTTTTTCGTCAACAGGCATAAATTTCAATGCAATTTAATTTCAATGAATTTTTTAAAGCTTAAAGTTTTAATTAAAATTTTTCTAATTTCTGTTTGCGCTTTTTTTTTCATCCTAAAATCTTATTAAGATTACATTGCAGGATATTGTCCGGCTTTAGACCATTGTTTAATGCTTTTAATTCAAAGAATAGTATAGCAAAAAACTTAAAAGTCAGCAAAAAATTTGTTGTTGCTAGAAGCATTTGACTGGTTTCCTGTATCGCGATTTCATTTTCGATCAAGAAAAATCATCAGCAAGAGATGTCAAATGGATCATGGCGCTTTACAACCATTCCAAATAGAGTAAGATGTAAAGCAAACATCTGAATTTGAACAGGGCTCTTTCAGACGACTTGTTTTATAAGCGCAATAGTAAACAAAGAAATTTTTTCCTAACACAAAATTATAATGGAATTTATTTTTCCTACAAAATATAAAGTGCAAATTTTGCCCCTGAACATTCCACTAAGGAAACTTCTCACCTCATCAATGAGTGCGGCGTGCCGCAGTGCGACACCTCTTTGGAGAGAAGTTTTACAAGGCATAGTACCTCACAAATGTTGCCAGCATTAGGAGGGGAAAGCCACCGCTGAAAATTTTTTCTCATCGTCTCGCCAGGATTCGAACACAGAACAAATTTCAATGAAATCGGATTATAAATGCGCCTTTTATGGGGCCAAGACTTTAAATCGAGATAATGGTCTACATGGCAGCTATATCCAAATCTGGACCGATTTGGGCCAAGTTGCAGAAAAATGTCGACAAGCGTAACACAAAGCACTGTCTCAAATTACAGCAAAATCGGATAATAAATGTGGCATTTGTGGGACTAAGACCCTAAATCGGAGGATCGGTCTATATAGCAGCTATATCCAAATCTAGAACGATCTGGGCCAATTTGGCAAAGGATGTCGAAGAGCCTAACACAACTCACTGTCCCAAGTTTCAACAAAATCCGGTAATAAATGTGGCTTTTATGGGCCCAAGACCATAAATCGGCGGATCGGTCTATATGGGAGCTTTTTCAAGATATAGTCCGATATAGCCCATCTTCGAACTTAACCTGGCTATTTGGCAGCACTTCAAAATTTTAAATGCTAGAGGTGACCAGCATTCACGCCCCATGTCAGCCCCTGGACCCACTAGGCGCTCAAAACATTGCATAATTATTAGAAACCATCTCAACATTCACTATGTTTTGTGTAGATATTCTTATCCGTTCAAATGTTATAGAATTGTTCCAAGAATTTTTCGGCTGTGGAAAATTTTTTTTGTTTGGTAATTCTACCCTTATAAAGTATGTCCTTCCACAGACAAAATAAAAAATTACAATTCCTTAACTAGTTTTCGACATTTTTGTGGGTAGCAGTTTTGAATGCAGTTTTTGCGCCTCTACAATTCTTGTCCGATTTCTTTCAAATTATGCCGGAGGTAACTTCTATATAAACAATTTCTCGATTTGACTTCTGGAGCATCTAAGAAAAGCAATTCTTATCTTAGGTTAGGTTAGACTTTTAGTTTTTAACATGCCTTCTAGTTCCTACCGTTGAACCATCCAGATCGCTTTAAAAAGCCCAATAATTTGCGAATGTTCACATCCGCTAAATCAGACAGGTTCTCAAAGAAATGAGAAACTAAAGTGCAACTCCTTGTAACTGCTAGTGCGGGACACACACATAGAAGGTGTTCTACAGTCTCTTCTTCTTCGAGGTCCTCACAGCTTCTGCAAAAGTCGTTGCTGGCAACCTTCAGTCTGGCATGCATGTTTTCCAATTAGACAGTGACCTGTCATGGCGGACACAATGACTGAGACGTTTGTTCTAGCCAATGGCAGGAAAACAGTAGACCTCTTCAAGTCTAGATTAGGCCACATAGTTTTGGAATGCTCACAGCCCCCTCTTTGTGACCATCTATCGTTGCCCTTCGGGCTTGATCCTGAAAATTTAGCTTACATGGCGCTAGAGGCATACCCACAGATTCCAATATCCCTGGAATGTGTAAGGTAGTTCCTAGTCTCGCAAGCTCGTCTGCTTTAGAATTCCCTGGGATATCTCTGTGGCCCGGCATCCAGAGCAGGTGCGCTTTGAACTGTTCAGCCATCACGTTGAGAGATCTGCGGCAATCGAGGGCGTTTTTTGTGTTCAAAAATACGTTATCCAGGGATTTAACGGCTGCATGGCTGTCTGAGAAGATATTTATGTCAATCGTCGTAATGACATTATATATTAGCCATTCCACCACTTCCTTAATTGCAGGGATCTCTCCTTGATACACACTGCAGTGGTCGGGTAACCTCTTCTATATGACCAGATCTTTAGAGTACACCCCAAGGCCAACCTGGTCGTTTAGTTCGGAACAATCCGTATTCTTATCTTTTTATTGCCTATCTACCTATTAAGATAAATCGTGCGAAATTTTGGCAAATGCGATCCATGGAGGAGGGTATATAAGATTCGGCCCGGCCGAACTTAGCACGCTTTTACTTTATTTCTTCTATGACTTATATCCAATTCCTTTGTTCCTATAAAGATTGATCGGAAGAAATACATCTATCGGCAACACTAACAGTTTGCAATATTCGCTTCACATTTTTCGATATACATACGTATTTTGTGTATGGGAGTGTATGTGCGATTATTGAACACTTGCACTTTTTTACCATTTTTGAAATCGACTAGGAATTTGAACAAGTACGTACGCCGTATTTAATGCATTTGTGTTCACATGTCTGCCTCACTATACATTAGTCCGTCCACATATCGTTATGTCTGGCTTTGAAGTAACAAGTTTTCTGCAAATCCCATACTGTCTGCTCTATTGATGTGTGTTTTCGTGGTAGCTTTTCTTTATGCTGCTACTGCGGAGCAGCAACAGCACAAAGTGGAAATGACTTTCACTTGGCTAGTAAAAGTTTTTGCTCATATCGATGTATTTGCGGCAAAGGGAAGAAACATGTAAAGCTTTTCCCCCGGTTCATAAGAGATTTTTGTGTTTTCGACCAGCTCTGACCAGTATGTACAGGTGTGGTTTTCATTTGATTGTAAACGTATGGCGGAGAAAAATGGTTAACTTAATATGTAAAATATTCTTAAATACCTATATTGTGTGAAAAGTTGCCTCTTCTCTATTGTTTACGACGTTGTTTCTATTATAATTCTTCAGATCAGAAAATATGTGTTTTTAAACAAGTAAGGCTAGGCAAAAGTTGGGCGGTATAGACAATATTATAGTTCATAAAGGGTGACTTTGTAGCTATTATCTTTGTGGCAACACTGGTTTAAACAGTTCAAGCGTGTTTTGTTTCACTGTCAAACATCTTCAGTTTGGTCTATAATTTAACCATGAATCATCTCACAAACGAACAACGCTTGCAAATTATTGAATTTTATTATCAAAATGGGTGCTCTGTTAGGAAAGTTCATAGCTCGCTTTTTCTTCTTCAGCGACAGCGAAAAATATGCAGAATTATCGATTTTGGAGTGAAGACCAGCCAGAAGCATTGCAAGAGCTAATAATGCATCCAGAAAAAGTCACAGTTTGGTGCGGTTTATGGACTGGTGGCATCATTGGGCTGTACTTCTTCAAAGATGATGCGAATCGTCACGTAACTGCGAATGGTGAGCGTTACCGTCCAAATGTTTTTGCCTAAAATGCAAGAGCTTGACTTGCATGACATATTGTATAATTTGAATAAGATGGTGCCACATGCCACACAGCACTCGTAACAGTGGACTTATTGAGAAGCGAGTTCGGTGAACATTTTCTTTTATTTTCGGAGCCGGTCAATTGGCCTCCTAGATCGGTCGATTTAACGCCTTAAGACTATTTTTTGTTAAAGCTGATGTCTATACAGACAAGCCTGCTTCAATTGACGCATTGGCATATGATCATTATATTATCTTCATATGATCATTATATTAAAATCTAAACCGATCTTGATGGATTTTGGCGAATTTTTTGAGATGTATGACAAAACAATCCACAAAAAATCCCTGCAAAATCTTGTTCCTAACAGCATATTTACATTTAGAGCGACGAGGTTTCGGAAATCTCATGTTTAGCAACGAGGTATAACGAGGTATAATTTAATTGTGGTCCAAACCGGACCATATCTTGATATCGCTCTAATAGCAAAGCAAATATTTTCTTATATCCTTTTTTGCCTAAGAAGAGATGCCGGGAAAAGAACTCGACCAATGCGATCCATGGTGGAAGGTATATAGATTCGGCCCGGCCGAACTTAGCACGCTCTTACTTGTTTTATTAAGCTTCGCATCTTTAGTTTAGATGCAGGTAAAAAATACATTAAGTTCGGCCGGGCCAAACTTTAGATACCCAACACCACGGATATTTATATTTAAAACCTTTCATCAAAATACAGACAAAAAATTCATCATTTATGAACCCATAGCAGCTGTATGTATATATAGTCTCCACCATATTCAAGAATGCTAACAAAAATTCTTTTTATAATGCAAACTTACCGAGAAAAGCATCATCATCAGCAGTGCATTAAAAATCGAATCCACCATTTATGGTCCGATTCGGACCATAATTGAATTGAATGTTGGAGACCATAGTAGAAATCATTGTGTAAAATTTTACCCAATTCGAAAAAGAATTGCGCCCTTTAAGGGCTCACGAAATAATGTATGGAGATCGGTTTATATGGGAGCTGTATCAGGCTATAGACCTATTCAGATCATATTTGACACGCATCTTGAAGGTCATAGGAGAAGCCGTTATAAAAAATTTCAGCCAAATCGGACGATAACTACGCCCTCTAGAGGCTTAAGAAGTCAAAATCCCAGATTGGTTATATGACAGTTATATCAGACTACGAACCGATTTGAACCATACTTAGCACAGTGTTTGGTAGTCATAACGGAACACGTCATGCCAAATTTCAGCCAATTCGAATAGGAGTTGCGCCCTCTAATGGCTCAAGAATTCAAGACCCCAGATCTGTTTATATCACATCTATATCACGTTGTGGACCGATTTTATATTTTTATTTTGTTATCAATTTATTTTTCTTATCAATTTAGTTGAAATTTCATACGTGAAAAGCATTTATGCCCTCTTACCACCAAGTGAAATGCCTCCCACAGAGGTCCATGAATAAGAATGGCATCCATAAGAACCGATTACTTTTTAAGGCAACAAGAAGAGTCAATCATTACCGAAGGATGTAGTGCTTATTGACATATGTCCTAAATGTTTGGGTATCAAAGTGGGTGGGAAAAACATTAGCCGGAAGTCAATTCCACATACGAACGTTTCGGGGGAAATAAAAATCTGTCTATAATGCATTGTGCGGCCCACTGGCCAAACAATTATAAACGGGTATGAAGATGGAATGTCTAGTATCTCTGACATACATCCTTACATCAGGAATAAGAAGACGAATATCACACGAACACACACCATGAAAGTACCGATAGAACAGCGTCAAACAACCCATACTACGACGAAGATGAAGGGAGGCAATAGAGTTGGATACCCCACTATCCCCAATCAACGCCATCGCTCTCCTCTGTACACGGTCCAGTAGATCCAGGGATGATTTTGAAGCTCCAGCCCATACATGTGAGTTGTACTCCATTTTCGGACTTATGAAAGTGGTGTGTATGTTAAGAAGATCAGACGGAGTGAAGTAATTATTACACCGTTTAAGGAAGCCTAAAGACTTGCTTCTTTCGACATTTCAGACACATTCATGCACAGGACATCAAAAGCTTCTGATTGCTCAACATCCACACCGTTGATAGACGAAATGACCGTAATGGGTTAGTCTTACGTGCATTAAAATCTACACGATTCATTCGACCTCACTCAGAAATGGCCAGTAAATCCTGGCAGAGTGTATCGTCCGTAACCCGCCTATTGTTCTCAATCTCTCGGCCTATGGTCGAATGAGTACGAATAACACAGATTACTGTCATCCGAAAATGAGTAGATCGGATTCGATCGACCCAACAGATCGTTGATGAAAATAAGAAAAAGAGAAGGAGAAAGAACAGAGCCCTCGGTTACACCTGCGGTTAAGTTATGCTCATTGGATGAGAACCCATCTATGACGACTCGAATTGTGCGATCTCTGAGAAAGCTCGAAATAAATCGAACGAAACCATTACCGACACCAAATGCGACAAGCTTTGATAGTAGTGCACCGTGCCAGACACAATCAAATGCCTTGCAGATATCCAGAGCCACAACTTTACTCTCACTAAACTGGTGGATTGAGCGACTCCAACGTTCCGACAGAAGTGCCATGAGGTCGCCCGTATAACGATTTCTGTGGAGCCATACTGTTGGTCGCTATGTAGGCCATTGGACTCTAAATACCTCACAAGATGGTGATTAAACGTGCTCTCCATGACCTTGGAGAAAGCGGAGCATATCGCAATTGGCCGATAATTCGCAGGGTTGTTTGCCTCACCCTTCTTGGGTATTGGCTGAATGTTCGCAACCTCCCAAAACGCCGGGAAGACTCCCTCACGATAGGCAAGGTTGAAAAGGTTGCGTAATGGACGAGCGAGCGTCGAAGAACAAATGCGTAAAACAAGTGTTGATATGCCATCCGGGCCCGGGGATTTATTAACGTCTAGATTCTCAAGAAGCCTTTTAACTCCACGAGTTCGAAAAAATAATTGGGGCATGACACCAGTTACATTTTCGATTGAGGGGAGGGGTTAATTGCTGTCCGGCAGGGAAGAGTTCCCTACAAATATATCAGCCAACAAGTTAGCCTTATCAACCAGGTCAGTGAACGTTTGATCGTCTTTAACAAGAGATGGAATACATGAAAAACTACCCTTTACTCTTTTCACGAACGATCAAAAGCTCTTACTTCCTCGTGTAGAAGCAAGATCCTTAGTACGCAGACGCTGTTCGTAAAGAGATTTTTCGCGCCTAAGCACATTGGCACACGAAGATCTTGCGTGCTTTCGCAGCAGTTCAGTATAGGCATTTTTATCCAAGCGTCAGTTCCTGAATGCCATCCCTTTCGATCTAACAGCATCTCTGCATGTCTGGTTAAACCAACTTTTGTCGCCTGATTTAGCAGAATCAATGGTGGTAAGTACGCCAGATTCGGCCCGTCCGGATTTAGCATTTTGACTTGTTTTCATTTAATTGAAGAATTAACGTATAGTATTTAATTCAGCATATTACGGGAAAAGCAAAGACTCTAATATTAATTTCGATATAAATATTAACGCGCTCATTTGAAAATTTAAGATGTCACAAGCCTTTGGTGCAAGTTCGAAATCAATACTCATTTTCATAAATCAAGAACAAAATCACACATTTTGAGTTATCTCTTTTTAATTGAAACTTGTCATGGCAAATCGATGAATAATTGCGCCCTTAAGATATCGGTTTATATGTCAGCTACATCAGGTTATCAACCGATTAAGACCATACTTGGAACAGATGGAAGTCATACCCAAACGACATGTGCAAAATTTCAGCCAAGAGGCTCAAGAAGTTAAGTCTGGAGATCGATTTATATACACATACTTTATGGTGCCTTAGACGAATATTTCGAGGTGTTACAAACGGAATAACGAAATTAGTATACCATACAAAGCATTCTCTATTACATCCCCAAAGAAAATAGTCTAGAGGCGTTAAATAACATGAACGAGGCGGCCAATCTACTGGGACATTTGTTGAAATTACACGCTCGTCATACTTGATCTTCCAACGCAGCCCAAAAACAATAAGTTAGCATGGTGCGGTAGCTCCATCCGTCGACGGTAACGCGACGGTTGACATTGTCGACGAAGTAATATGACCCAATGACGTCGCAGGCACGCAAACCACACTAAACAGTTATTTTCTGTGTGTCCGTAAGTTGTAATCACACTACAGTCATAAAATCTGAGATATTGCGTCGAAATTTGGCACAAACCCATTTTTCACTTTATTTTGTTTTGTTTGTAACGCTAAGAAGGAGACTAGCTATGGCGATTTTGGGTCGCAAGCCTATAAAAAACCTTTTTTGTAACCCGATTTCATTGAAAATCAGAACAGTGAGTTGGGTTAGAGCCTTTGACATCCATGTCAAATATGGTCTCGATAGGGGTATAGGGTCTTAAAGCCATATAAGGCGCATTTATAAACTGAGTTCATTGAAATTTGAAAAAGTGAGTTGCACTAGGCCTCTCGATATACGGACCAAGTATGATCCACATACGACTTTAGTTAGATTTAGCATCTTCTGATACAGGCGCATTTTTACCCGATTTCGCTGAAATTTGAAGCAGTGAGATGTATTGAGCCTCCCGATAACCAAACCAAATAAAGTCCAGATTGGGCCCTATTTAAATATAGCTGTCATATACACCGATCTGCCAATTGTGAGTCTTAGTCCCATAACAGGCGCATGTGATACCAGATTTCGCTGAAATTTGAAACTGGGATATTATCATTTAAACCGAATATGATCCTAATCGGTCCATATTTGGATACAGCTATGGATATAGTGGAGTTATAATAAATTTGGATAATTAATTTATCCATGGTAGTGGGTATCCAAAGTTAGGCACCGCCGAAATGAATACGCTTTTACTTGTTTTGGTTTACGAACTTAAAAAGGATCAAGCTAGGAATTGTTTCCGGTTCATACCATACAGACCATGAAAGTCATTGCAAAAAACGTCGTGCAAAATTTCATTCAAATCGGATAAGAATTGCGCCTTCTAGAGGCTCAAGAAGTCAACACCCAAGATCGGTTTATATGGCAGCTATATCAGGTTATTCACCGATTTGAACCTAATTTAACACAGTTGTTGGAATCATAGCAAAACACGTCGTGCAAAATTTCATTCCAATCGGATAAGAATTGCGCCCTCTAGAGACTTAAGAAGTCAAAACCCAAGATCGGTTTATATAGCAGCTATATCAGGTTATGAACCGATTTAAACTATACTTGGCAAAGTTGTTGGATATCATAATAAAACACGTCGTGCATAATTTCATTCCAATCGGATAAGAATTGCGCCCTCTAGAGACTCAAGAAGTCAAGACCCAAGATCGGATTATATGGCAGCTATACCAAAACATGGACCGATATGGCCCATTTACAATCCCAACCGACCTACACTAATAAGAAGTATTTGTGCAAAATTTCAAGCGACTAGCTTTACTCCTTCGAAGGTTAGCGTGCTTTCGACATAAAATGTCACGACGATCAAGAATATATATACTTTATTGGGTCTCAGACGAATATCTCGAGTAGTTACAAACAGAATGACGAAATTAGTATACCCCCATTCTATGGTGGAGGGTATAAAAATATAACCTCCTATTTTTTTCAAAATTAAAGCATAGCTTATTTCGTGGATAATATGCCTCGACCACCGCATTGAGAACATTACGAAGTTGGCTTAAGAGATGCGCGGGCACATTACACGTCAGCGCGTAGCGCCATTGTTTGATCAGCTACGTGTAACATCGTTGTTAGTATTGTGGTTTAATGTTGCCTTTTTAATTTAATGTTGTTTTCATTTTCAGTTAATTTTCATAAAAGTTTTGTTTGTAATTAACACCTATTAAAATAGCCCCCTTTACGCCTCCTCGTATTCCTTTGGACACAATAACAACAAACATAACAATGACAATAGTATTCGTTTAAACCCGAAGAAGATCAAGTGAGTAAAACAACACCATGGAACTACGAAACTGCTGAAGTCATTTCTTGGAGAGGAGTTACAGAAATAGAATCACAACACAAGTCTTAACCTTGTACGCCTTCATCACAGAAGAACTGACGAATAGCCAAACTTAGAGACAACACTTGTTCTGGATGCTTAATGGCATTGGTTGGTGCCAGTGGTGGTCGGTCAGTTAATCTATTGTCGTCTAGCGGGTCAAGAGGCAGGCAGCCACACCATTAACCTCCAGCAAAAACACTGGCATTCGCCAACAATACTAGCCCATAACAATGAAAATTCGTAGACAACTGCTAATTACTGCTAAACTGTTGGTTGTTTTGAGGTTACCATTAAAATTTGTGTGTTCTTGGTGTTCTTCTCTACACTAAAAAAAAGTGACCCCATGGTTCAGTTAAAATAAATTTATTTTCAACCAATAAGGAACCAATTTTGATGGACCTCGGCGGATGTTTTTAGATGGGTTATTAAACAATTTCTATCAAATTTCGAGCAAATATGTTCAAACTGTAATAACTATGGTCTACAAATGACAACATTATTGGAAATTACCAAAATCAGAAGAACAAATATTTAGGAGCTATATCTAAATCTGAACCGATTTCGAGCAAACTTCTCAGATACTGTGGTAATCGTCGGGGAAAGCGTTGTGCAAAATGTTGTTAAGATTGGTAAATAAATGATCTTGCAGTGGCTCTAAAACTGAAAATCTGGCGATATACATATATGACAACTTTGTCTAAAGCTGAGCCGATTTCTATGAAATTTACCAGTAATGTCGAGAGTCATAAGAAAATTAGAAAATATGTCTCAAAATCTGACGAACATATTTATAGCTAAATCTGAATTGATATCGACCAAACTTCTCAGATATTGTGGTAGTCGTCTAGGAAAGTGCTGTAAAAAATTTTGCCAAAATGATGATTTGATTTGACTTCTTGAGCCCCGATTTGGCTGATATTTTGCATGCAGTGTTGCGTTTTGACTTCCAACAACTGTGTAAAGTAAGGTCCAAATCGGTCTATAATGTGATATAGCTCCCATATAAACCGGTCTCCCGATTTGACTTCTTGAGCCCTTACAACCGCATTTTTGTCCGATATGGCTGAAATTTTGCATGTTAAGATTTCCCACAGCTATGCTAAGTACGGTCCGAATCAGTCTTAAACCTGTCAAAGCTCCCATGTAAACCAGTCACTCGATCATCGTTGGTTCCTTGAAGTTTAAATTTTTGTTGGTTTGACAGAAGTTTGGTAAGTAGAATAAAATTATTTCCCTTAAATTAAATTTATTTAGCACGCTTTTACTTGTTAAAACTAACGGAAATTACTGACTTTTGAGGTGCCAATTTTTCCCGAAACGTGACATTATGTGGTAGCAAAAACTTTTGTTAGTTGACTTTATTGAATGAGAATAAAAACATTTTATATATCACTTAGAAATTCTCTTAAATGTATAAAACATATTTATTTAGTTTTTGAAATATGTACTCCATATTTCTCACTTCAATGCAACCGTTTCTTTGCAGAGCTTACTCTTCATGCGCGAGTAAACCCATGTTATGCTTTTGATCAACCTGAGATGATCTCATCTACATGCCGCTGTTATTGCACGCCATGTCTCTCTTGGGCTTTGGTGCATGCATTCATGAGTGTGGCATGTAGTTGCGATGGGATGTGTCTGTTATTTTATTTGTACGGCATATCCTAACAGGTCAGTGACATGCTGTCACAGCTATCATGCGTTCATTCAATTCAGCTAGTGCAGCCCTTTATTAACTATTACGGCAATGGGAAATGAATAAACCTTTTTATTGTTAGTACACAAAAACTCGTCTAACCAAATGAGTTACTGCTTTTTTTAACACACGCTATATGAATTAGTTTATAAAATTTTTTTAAAAGTGAACATAAAATTTTAAATATGATAAAATTTCGTTTTTATTTACATACTACTTTGTATGAATTGATCTCTATTTGCCCATTTAAATTTTTTTGCAATAAAAATTGCAATTGGTACATTATCCGTTTTCGCTCCATTTTATTCATAGTTTTGAATAAAAGTTGACTTATTTTAAACGGTTACACATATTTAATAATCTTAAAACTGAACTTATTTTATGATGATAATTAGTTTAATAATTATTAGCGGACAGGAATTGCCGAAGGATCTTTAAAAAATGCGACATATGCTTCGATACGATGCACCAATGAGTTGTAGTCGGTATAAACAAGAACCTTGAAGAACTATGACTCAGCCTTCCAGCTGTGAAATGAAACAGAACTGCATGTGAAAAATATGAGTCAAATTGCCAACTACTGAAATTTTTTTCAAAGCACAGTTAAAAATATGTCGTCAAATATAAACAAGCAGATTTTGTTTTGTAAATACGAACTTGTTTTAGAAGGAGTAAACGAATATCAAATTTCCTTTATAATATCAAGTCGTAGACCAAACATTCGAGTTATTTCAAATATTTAGATTTTAATCCAAAGATGATTGCATGAATGCTAAAACATTGTATGTGAGAAAAACTAAACTTAGCATCGTTTAAAATATTTCATGTTAATAAATGTGCATAACAAATTAAGTAAAACAAGTAAAAGCGTGCTAAGTTCGGCCGGGCCGAATCTTATATACCCTCCACCATGGAGCGCATTTGTCAGTTCTTTTCCCGGCATCTCTTCTTAGACAAAAAATAATATAAGAACAAGCAGAAAGAAAAATCTGCTATTAGAGCGATATCAAGATATGATCCAGTTTAGACCACAAATGTCAGCCAATTCGAATAAGAATTGCGCCCTTTGGGGGCTCAAAAAGTAAAATAGAGAGATCGATTTATATGGGAGCTGTATCGGGCTATAGACCGATTCAGACCATAATAAAAACGTATGTTGATGGTCATGAGAGGATCCGTCGTACAAAATTTCAGGCAAATCGGATAAGAATTGCGCTCTCTAGAGGCCCAAGAAGTCAAGACCCAAGATCGGTTTATATGGCAGCTATACCAGGTAATGGCCCGAATTGAACCACACTTGGCACAGTTATTGGATATCATAACAAAACACGTAGTGCAAAATTTCATTCCAATCGGATAAGAATTGCGCACTCTAGAGGCTCAAGAAGTCAAGACCCAAGATCGGTTTATATTGCAGCTATATCAGGCTATGGACCGATGTGAACCATACTTGGCACAGTTATTGGATATCGTAGCAAAACACGTCGTGCAAAATTTCATTCCAATCGGATAAGAATTGCGCACTCTAGAGGCTCAGGAAGTCAAGACCCAAGATCGGTTTATATGGCAGCTATCCCAGGTTATAAACCGATTTGAACCATACTTGACACAGTTGTTGGATATCACAACAAAACACGTCGTGCAAAATTTCATTTCAATCGGATAAGAATTGCGCACGCTAGAGGCTCAAGAAGTCAAGACCCAAGATCGGTTTATATGGCAGCTATATCAGGTTATGGACCGATTTGAACCATACTTGGCACAGTTGTTGGATATTATAACAAAACACGTCGTGCAAAATTTCATTCTGATCGGATAAGAATTGCACACGCTAGAGGCTCAAGAAGTCAAGACCCAAGATCGGTTTATATGGCAGCTATATCAGGTTATGGACCGATTTAAACCATACTTGACACAGTTGTTGGATATCATAACAAAACACGTCGCGCAAAAATTTATTCCAATCGGATAAGAATTGCGCACTCTAGAGGCTCAAGAAGTCAAGACCCAAGATCGGTTTATATGGCAGCTATATCAGGTTATGGACCGATTTAAACCATACTTGACACAGTTGTTGGATTTCATAACAAAACACGTCGTGCAAAATTTCATTCCAATCGGATAAGAATTGCGCACGCTAGAGGCTCAAGAAGTCAAGACCCAAGATCGGTTTATATGGCAGCTATATCAGGTTATGGACCGATTTGAACCATACTTGGCACAGATGTTGGATATCATAACAAAACACGTCGTGCAAAATTTCATTCTGATCGGATAAGAATTGCGCACTCTAGAGGCTCAAGAAGTCAAGACCCAAGATCGGTTTGTATGGCAGCTATATCAAAACATGGACCGATATGGCCCATTTACAATACCAACCGACCTACACTAATAAGAAGTATTTGTGCAAAATTTCAAGCGGCTAGCTATACTCCTTCGGAAGTTAGCGTGCTTTCGACAGACAGACGGACGGACGGACGGACGGACGGACGGACGGACGGACGGACGGACGGACAGACGGACGGACATGGCTAGATCGACATAAAATGTCACGACGATCAAGAATATATATACTTTATGGGGTCTCAGACGAATATTTCGAGTAGTTACAAACAGAATGACGAAATTAGTATACCCCCCATCTTATGGTGGAGGGTATAAAAATTGTCCAAGTGCATATCGCGATTTAATCAGAAAACTCAGTTAAAAACTTTCTCAAACCAAGTACAACTGATAACAATGAAACTTTTATCATGAGTTAATAAAAGAGTTGTCTACCAAAGGAATATTTTACTTTTTTAATAGAATTTTGGTTTAGAAGAATTACTTACCAAATTCAAGTATATGAACTATTTGCCGCTAAATATAGATGTGTACAATTTATTTAACACTTGAAATTATTCCTTTTTTTATGCAATCAATTCAATTTCAATTTTCAATTTCATCTTTATTGGTTCATTATTATGTTCATATTTACAAAGCAGAGTTATGAGATCTTATCTTTTGGATATTACTGCATATAAGACTTAGGATCTAAGATATTAAATTACAATAGCACAGTTAAGATAATGAGTTTAAAAGAAAAATAAAGGGGAAAAACCTTTCTATCAAATTCACACAATTGGAAGAAAATATATACATACTCAAAAATATAATAAAAATACTCAAGGTAAGCATACGATTTCCATGTGATGATTAAAAGGGAGAAAAAAGAAAAGACCGTAAATTTATGTTAATTCGTTGCATGACCTTATCAATTGATAAGTCGAATATTTTACTTTGTTGAAATAATTATCATTAAGTCTATCGACAAATGTATCCAGTTTTTCGTAGCCTGTTTCGTCATGAAGTAGCGCCGTAGAGTACCTCCAGTGCCTCCGGTTTATGATTTTTAAACATTTGTTTTGCAAAATTTGTAGTTTTTTCCAGTGTGATTTTGCAGTCCTATACCAAACAGGACATCCGTAAGTAAGAGAGGGCCTTATTACACTCTTGAATAAAAGATTTTTGTTAGCATAGTTGAGTGTGGACTTCTTGTGGATTAAAGGCCATAGTGAACGAATCGTTCTTAATGTTTTTTTGCAGACTTCATCGATGTGCTTTCCAAAGTTAAGTTTTTTATCGAGCGTAACTCCCAAATATTTAACGCTGTCAGCAATATCAATTCTTTCAGTACCGAAGTTAAGTTTTCTGATAGGCAATCTTTTAGGAGACTTGTTAAAAGGAAAAATAATGGCCTGGGTTTTATTCGGGTTAATTTTAATTTTCCATTTTGAAAAGTATTTATTACAAGCCAGCAACCCGGTTTCCATTTTTTTAAGAAGTGCATTTGTTAACTTGCTTGTAGTTATTAACGCCGTATCATCTGCGTAGTATGCTGTTTTCACGAAAGAAGGCGCTTTAAAGTCAGCAGTGTAGATGGAATAGAGCAAGGGAGATAGCACTGATCCTTGGGGTAAGCCTGTATTCAACAATTTTGGGGAAGATCGGGATTGGTTTACGGTTACAATAAAAGATCTTGATTCCAAGAAGTCCAAAATAATTTTGCATAAGTATTTAGGCACATCATTTTTTAGCAACTTGTGGATTAGACCATTATGCCAAATTGTGTCAAAAGCCTTCTCTATGTACAGTAAAACAAGGCCCGTAGAACGTCTCATTTGTTTGTTATTTTCGATTATTTTCTTAATTCTGTGAACTTGGTGGACTGCACTATGTTCCCTTCTAAACCCAAACTGCGCAGGAGAGATTAAGGAGTTTTCTGTGGCAAATTCGTACAGCCTAGAGTGAATGATTTTTTCAAATAACTTAGATATATGACTAAGTAGGCTGATTGGCCTATAACTGGAAGGATCAAAAGCAGATTTATTAGGTTTTGGAATCGCAATTACTTTGGCTACTTTAAAGCTTTATGCAAAATTTAACAAAATTAAATTAAAATTTACTTACTTAATTGGAATACGTTATATAATGAATTCTATGAACCACTCTTTTCTGAGTGTAGTTAGGTGGAACGATTGGTCGTCCCAAAAAAACAAAAGTCATGACCCACCAAATGGCTGTAATTCTAAACATCATGTTTTTCAAGTTTTTACTGCCTGTAATACAAATGGGAATGATATATGGTCTAATTCGTTAATGTATTTCACATACGCTTCATAATTAGTAGTTGATTTTCTGGTGGTGAAAAATGTTTAATATTTTGCTCTCTAACCCTTTCATGTGCCCCAGGGGAATTTGTATTGTCAGTTCGATAACCATTCAGACTGGGGTTTGCCCATGAAAAAGACTTTGGTTTCAAAGGGTTGAAACAGAGATAATTGTACAATAGAACAATCGATAATATAATGTCTTATGACGACAAATTCTGAACGGTATAGTAAATGCTGATGAATCAAGTTTAGATGGACTATATTGTTTTGGTTTTGTAGAAATTATGATATGACAAAATAACTTCAATATTACGTCATCATAGGTAGACTATAAAAATTTTACAAAGATTTGGAAAGTCCATCTAACTTCCGCCTTAAAGGATGCATTTTGTATTACAATATCAGTACAAATTTTTTTTTTTTAAAAGAGGTTTAAGTGACATACTATACTGCAATTAGGTTTGTCGAGACACTAGATTCGATATGGATGTCCGATTCATAGCCAAATACCTTTAACTTTAATCAAATTATGTCGCGATCGGTGTGTAAGCTTATTTGAAAGATTTAAAAGGAAACGTGTCGCCTCAGCCAGTTATTACTTAATTTAACACTTAAGGTGGAGTTACATAAAGGGTGATTTTTTTTCGCAATTATCTTTTTGGCAACATCGGTGTGTAAGCTTATTTGAAAGATTTAAAAGGAAACGTGTCGCCTCAGCCAGTTATTACTTAATTTAACACTTAAGGTGGAGTTACATAAAGGGTGATTTTTTTTCGCAATTATCTTTTTGGCAACATTGGTTTAAACAGCTCACACACGTTTCTTGTTTTGTTTCACTCTCAAGCTACTTCGTTTTGGTTTATAGTTTAACTATGAATCGTCTTACAAATGAATATCGCTTGTAAATTACTGAATTTTATAATCAAAATGCGTGCTCTGTTAAGAAAGTTCATCGCGGTCTTCTTCCATTGAGCGATGAAGCTCATTATTGGCTCAATAGGTACGTAAAAAACAGAATTGTCGATTTTGTAGTAAGATCAGAAAGAAGCATTGCAAGCGCTATCAATGCATCCAGAAAAAGTCATAGTTTGAGGTGATTTATGGGCTGATGGCATCATTGGACCGTACTTCTTCAAAGATAATGCTACCGTGAGATGATATCCAACTTTTTTTTGCCAAAAATGCAAGAGCTTGAATTCCATGACATGTGGTTTCAACAAGACGGTGCCACATGCCACACAGCACGCGTAACAATGGACTTATTGAGAGGCGAGTTCGGTGAAAAATTTATTTCACGTTAGGGACCGGTCAATTGGCCGCCTAGATCGGTCGATTTAATGTTTTTAGACTATTTTTTGTGGGGCTATGTTAAAGCTGATGTCTATACAGACAAGCCCGCTTCAATTGACGCATTGGAAGCCAACATTGAAGCATTTATTCGTGAGATCACCCCGAGAAAAGTTGATAGTACACCGCATGGTACAAAAACAATACCGGATAGCATGGATGAAACATAAAATGATTTGTACTGTTTGGTATTACACTTATTACCGAACTGGTATTGGTTTTAATAAAAATCTTGTGTTGGTTTTAGCACCAGACCATTATTGGTTATAGTACTAAATCTTTATTTATTATTCCACTTCCTAATGAACCAAAAAAAAACCATTGGAAATAATTTTAATCTAATTTTATTTCTATTATTTATATTAATAATTACAAAATGTTATGGTACACCGTGACCAACCTCAATTCTTTGTATTCAGCAATTCAATCTATTGATCCCAGAAGTGAATACTGCAACACAGCATCGTTTTCCACACAACAGACTATCATGTTTTTAATGCAGAATGTCCTTAGTATTTTTACTATTTCCATTTGCACCAGCATTTGAACAGAATTGTACGCACTCAAAACATTTTATTTTTTTGTTCAATATATTTTATAATGGCGTCAATATTTTAAGTAAGAAGCTGTCAACACTTCTGGCGCTATGACAAGAGTACGAATGTGACGCCGTCAATTTTAAATAGATTCCTTTGTTTGGTATTGAATTGATACCAAATGGTATTAAAAATCATTACCTATGACGCAAACAAAAAATATCCAGGCGGTATTGGCATCAGTGTAGCGGCCGAAATTTTAGAAGGAGTACGCTAAAACTGGACTAAGCGGATGGATCATTTGGAGCGCTGGCACGGTCAACATTTGAATGAAATAATTTTCAAACATTGAATTATATGGACCGATTTAAATAAAGATTTCATGCATTTGTAGAATTTTTATGGAAAAACTTTCCTAAAGCTCTTGGAAAAGAAACCTTTTTCATTTGCACCAGTATTTGAACAGAATTGTACGCACTCAAATCATTTTATTTTTTTGTTTAACAAATATTTTATAATGGCGTCAATATTTTAAGTAAGAAGCTGTCAACACTTCTGGCGCGATGACAAGAGTACAAATGTGATGCCGTCAATTTTAAATAGATTCCTTTGTCTGGTATTGAATTGATACCAAATGGTATTAAAAATCATTACCAATGACGCAAACAAAAAATATCCAGGCGGTATTGGCATCAGTGTAGCGGCCGAAATTTTAGAAGAAGTATGCTAAAACTGGTCTAAGCGGATGGATCATTTGGAGCGCTGGCACGGTCAACATTTGAATGAAATAATTTTCAAACATTGAATTATATGGACCGTACTATCGATTTAAATAAAGATTTCCTGCATTTGTAGAATTTTTATGGAAAAACTTTCCTAAAGCTCTTGGAAAAGAAACCTTTACTATGTGCACGCTTAAAAATGCAACTCCGCAAAAAGTACCACAAAACCCACGCGTAAAAGTTAAAGAATTTCCAATTTTGACGATTGAACTCGAGCTTCATTTTGTGTTGCCATACGTGGAGTAGTGTTTTTAGGCGTCAAAGTCATATTTGTTTGCAGAGTTGTATTTTAATGCGCATAGTATGTAACTCCACCTCAAATTGCGTATTGATGTATACAGTGGCTCACATAAGTATTCGTTTTTCTATTTTTATACCCTACACCATTACTGTGGCAATGTAAATGCAAATATTGCCCATGAATAATCCACTAAGGAACAGAGGCAAACTACTCACATATCAGTGAGTGCTACAGGGTATTATAATTTGGTGTATTTGTTCGTAACACCCAGAAGGAAGAGAGATATCGTAGACCCATTGATAAGTAAATCGATCAACTCAGAATCACTTTTTGATTCGATTTAGCTATGTCCGTTTGTCTGTCTGTCCGTTTGTCCATGTTAATTTGTGTACAAAGTAAAGGTCGCAATTTTTGTCCGATCGTCATAAAATTTGGTATAGTCACGGTTTTTTGCCTAGAGACGAAGCCTATTGAAATTTGCAAAAATCGGTTCAGATATGAATATAGCTCCCATATGCAATAATATGGTCATTTGTTAACCAATTCTGTTGTAGTTTGGTACGAATGATTTTCTCTTGACACTCGACATTAATGATAAATTTCATAGAAATAGGTTCATATATAGATATAGCTCCCATGTATATGTCGTCCGATTTTGAGAAATTTTGCAATAACGATTCTCTCGAAATTTGGGAGGAAGGATGTCCTTATGATTCTAATATTACTGATGAATTT